>NW_027490893.1:0-34975 GCF_050948175.1 Xylocopa sonorina | reverse complement strand
GATATCTACGTATCGAACCAATAGATTTCTAATGCTTCTTAAATCGCCATATCGCATCTCATTTCTATGTTTCATGACAATATATAATATTCATTGCAATGGGTCATGTATACCTCGCATCCACTTGAGATGTATGTAAATGCGACACTTCCTTGCTAGGAAGTAGCGTTTGCAGATGCCTACGTATCGAAGCAATAGTGTTCTAATGATTCTTAAATCGCGATATCGCATCTCATTTCTATGTTTCATGACAATATATGATATTCATTGCGAAGGGTCATGTATACCTCGCATACACCTAAAATGAATGTAAATGCGACACTTTCTTGCTAGGAAATAGCGTTTGCAGATGTCTACGTATCGAAGCAATAGATTTCTAAAGCTTGCTAATTCGCGATATCGCATCTCATATCTATGTTTCATGATAATATGTAATATTCATTGCGAAGTTTCATGTATACCTCGCATACAATTCAAACGAATGTGAATGCGACAGTTCCTTGCTAGGAAATAGTGTTTGCAGATGTCTACGTGTCGAAGCAATAGTGTTCTAATGCTACTTAAATCGTCATATCGCATCTCAATTCTATGTTTCATGATTAGATATAATATTTATTGTGCAGTGTTATGTATACCTCGTATTCGCCTCAAAAGAATGTAAATGCGACACTTCCTTGCTAGGAAATAGCGTTTGCAGATGTCTACGTATCGAAGCAATAGATTTCTAAAGCTTGCTAATTCGCGATATCGCATCTCATATCTATGTTTCATGATAATATATAATATTCATTGCGAAGTTTCATGTATACCTCGCATACAATTCAAACGAATGTGAATGCGACAGTTCCTTGCTAGGAAATAGTGTTTGCAGATGTCTACGTATCGTGGCATTAGAGTTATAATGCTTCTTAAATAGCCATATCGCATATCATTTCTATGTTTCATGATAAGATATAATACTCATTGTGCAGTATTATGTATATCTCGTCTATACTTCAAATGGATGTAAATGCTACACTTCCTTGCTAGGAAATAGCGTTTGCAGATGTCTACGTATCGTGGCATTAGAGTTCTAATGCTTCTCAAAACGCGATATCGCATCTCATTTCTATGCTTCATGGTAATATATAATATTCATTGTGGAGTGTTATGTATACCTCGTATTCACTTCAAAAGAATGTAAATGCGACACTTCCTTGCTAGGAAGTAGCGTTTGCAGATATCTACGTATCGAAGCAATAGGGATCTAATGCTTCTTAAATCGCCATATCGCTTCTCATTTCTAAGGTTCATGACAATATATAATATTCATTGCGAAGGGTCATGTATACCTCGCATACACTTAAAATGAATGTAAATGCGACACTTCCTAGCTAGGAAATAGCGTTTGCAGATGCCTACGTATCGAAGCAATAGATTTCTAAAGCTTGCTAATTCGCGATATCACATCTCATATCTATGTTTCATGATAATATATAATATTCATTGCGAAGTTTCATGTATACCTCGCATACAATTCAAACGAATGTGAATGCGACAGTTCCTTGCTAGGAAATAGTGGTTGCAGATGTCTACGTGTCGAAGCAATAGTGTTCTAATGCTTCTTAAATCGTCATATCGCATCTCAATTCTATGTTTCATGATAAGATATAATATTCATTGCGAAGTGTCATGCATACCTCGTATTCCTTTCAAAAGAATGTGAATGCGACAGTTCCTTGCTAGGAAATAGTGTTTGCAGATATCTACGTATCGAAGCAATAGAGTTCCAAAGCTTCTTAAATCGCGATATCGCATCTCATTTTTATGTTTCACGATAAGATATAATAATCATTGTGCAGTGTTATGAATATTTCGTATTCACTTCAAAAGCATGTAAATGCGACACTTCCTTGCTAGGCAATAGCATTTGCAGATATCTACGTATCGAACCAATAGATTTCTAATGCTTCTTAAATCGCGATATCGCATCTCATTTCTATGTTTCATGACAATAGATAATATTCATTGCAAAGGGTCATGTATACCTCGCATACACTTAAAATGTATGTAAATGCGACACTTCCTTGCTAGGAAGTAGCGTTTGCAAATGTCTACGTATCACAGCAATAGAGTACTAATGCTTTTTAAAACGAGATGTCGTATTTCATTTCTATGTTTCGTAATAAGATATAATATTCATTGTGTAATGTTATGTATACCTCGTATTCACTTCAGTGGAATGTAAGTGCGACATGTTCATGCTAGGAAATAGCGTTTGCAGATGTCTACGTATCGTAGCAATAGGGTTCTAATGCTTCTTAGAACGCGATATCGAATCTCATTTCTATGTTTCATGATAAGATATAATATTCATTGTGGAGTGCTATGTATACCTCGTATTCACTTCAAAAGAATGTAAATGCGACACTTCCTTGCTAGGAAATAGTGCTTGTAGATGTCTACGTATCGAAGCAATAGAGTTCTAAAGCTTGCTAATTCGCGATATTGCATCTCATTTCTATGTTTCGTGATAAGATATAATATTCATTGCAGAGTGTTATGTATACCACGTATTCACTCAAAAGAATGTAAACGCGACACTTCCTTGCTAGGAAATGGCGCGTACGGATATCTACGTATCGTAGCAATAGAGTTCTAATGCCTCTTAAAACGCGATAACGCATCTCAGTTCTATGTTTCATGATAAGATGTAATATCCATTGCGCAGTGTCATGTATACCCCGCATTCACTTCAAAAGAATGTAAGTGCGACACTCCCTTGCTTGGAAATAGCGTTTGCAGATGTCGACGTATCGAACCAATAGAGTTCTAATTCTTCTTAAATCGCGATATCGCATCTCATTTCAATGTTTCGTGACAAGATATAATGTTCATTGCGAAGTGTCATGTATATCTCGTATTCCCTTCAAAAGAGTGTAAATGCGACACTCCCTTGCTTGGAAATAGCGTCTGCAGATGTCTACGTATCGTAGCAATAGAGATCTAATGCTTCTTAAAACGGGATATCGCATCAAATTTCTAGGTTTCATGATAAGATATAATATTCTTTGCGATATGCCACGTATACCTCGCATAGACTTCAAAAGAATGTAAGTGCAACACTTCATTGCTAGGGTGTAGCGTTTGCAGATGTCTACGTATCGAAGCAATAGTGTTCTAATGCTTCTTAAATCGCGATATCGCAATCTCACTTCTATGTTTCATGATAAGAAATAATATCCATTGCGAAGTATTGTGTATTCCTCGTCTACACTTCAAATGAATGTAAATGCGACACTTCCTCTCTAGGAAATTACGTTTCCAGATGTCTACTTATCGAAACAATAGAGTTCTAATGCTTCTTAGAACGCGATATCGCATCTCATTTCTATTTTTCATGATAAGATATAATATTCATTGCGAAGTGTCATGTATTCTCGTCTACACGTCAAAAGAATGTAAATGCAACACTTCGTTGCTAGGGAATAGCGTTTCTAGATGTCTAGGTATCGAAGCAATAGAGTTCTAATCGGGAGGGGTAGAGGTCCTTCTCACACCCGAGAACCATCCTGTTTGTCTCCATGGACTATGGCAGCGGTCTTATCGTTGCAGAGCTCTGGATCCTATCCTTCGTGCTTCAGGGTCTCTTCTTGCTCACTTCCCGACTCCTCCACCGTCGAGCCCGTCACGCTACCTCGGCGTACAGCCCTTCCGCGAACCTGCGGTCTTATTATCCGCCGAAGAGGCGTCTTATGGGTCGCTTCTTCCATCAGCTCGCCAGTCTAATCCGTAGAACAGAGAGAGAGAAACGAACGGGGGTGGGGGGGGGGGGGGGGAGGTTCTACCATCGTGTATTTCACGCTCCTCGCAAATACAGCTATCGCGATGGTCCGTGTCGCGCTTCTCGCATGGGTGGTGATCTGCGAGCTAGTCTAACCGAAGCAGGGTGGGGGGGTGAGCGAGCCTTGTGACTTCACCACGTCACAGTACATACAAATTTGCGATTAAGTAACTATGTGTTCAAATTCAATTCCGAATAATGCACTAAAAAGCATCCCAGATAACAAACGGCAGGATGGTAGCGACACCATGCCGGCACTATATTCCCACTTCGAGGAGTGTCAACTGATTCGTAGTCATCTGTGACCGGTTTCGTTGACTAAAATGCCAGATCGTGTTACCAGCACGTTCTAGACAAGTGAATCGCGCAGAACCAGCACCATGGTGACACGCGTATCATCGCTCCATTCATGAATCCCCTCAGCAATGACGCAGGATCACATTTGGCAATGGGGAACCTGTGCTTTCATACAAATTAGAACAGTTAGATGTCAGTAGATGTTCAGCATATGAGTATTGATAGACATTTTGATGGTCGTTTTCCTATATTTATAGTTATTGAGCGAGTCGTATATATTTCTTTCAATCCATCATAGACTAAAAATATTATTTATAAAAAAAATATTACTTATAAAATAAAAATTCATGCTGTTGCGTCCCTAACTTCGCCTTGTGTAATTTCTGAAATAACATGCTGTCATCGTATATAATGTAACCCTCAATTGCATGAATTTGTAACTATAAATTGAAGAAAATATATATAAAATAAGTGTATATATTTTTATGACAAAGTAATTATCGGCTTTATGGAAAAAAATCGCCCTATCGAGCTAGTTTATAGAAAATAATAAAATCGAGTTCTTATATCTTTGTTTTGTGCCGGTGTATCTATATTGGAATCAAGATAAATAAATTGCACAGTTTAGTCATTTTTCATATTTGCTTATAATTTTTATAGAAACAGCTTCCCCATTAGTAAATGTCAGCCTACTGCTGAATAGTGCCGTGATACGAATGCCGCCCCAGTACTAACAGTATGCCATTTCGAAAGCTGAGTAGGAGCACTTTGTTAGCACAGTTCTGTCACGGAATTCGTACCATCCGTTGTCATTGGCGTGCCAATCGCTGGCTGTTTGGGATATTGTAGTGCATGAGGCAGACTTGTTCCTTATCATCGTCAAGGAGATGGATTTTCACTCCCCCCTTTTTGAATTTTTTAAATTATGGTTTGGAATTTTTGCCGCTTCTGTATCTCTATGACCGCATTGTGGATTCAACTTATGTACGATCTTTTTGGTCTTCATCTTTTATTACATGTAATATTATATATGTGATGCACGTTTGTTATGTAATGCTCCGATTTGTAAGCCTCAGATACTTTTATCCTTTGGTAAAGCAACTTATTCGATTAATATATATTTATTAGACATAGATATAAACAATTAGAAAAATGTTATTAAAACGCTATTAAATATGTTGTTGCAATTATATATTTAAGGTCTGAAGATGTAGATGCAATTAATGTCCGATATTTTACGTGATCCAATCGACGTATCAAGTGAGGCTATGAAATTTAAAAATCTTTTACTATTCTTCGACCCCTTTACATGTTACATGAATGATAAGTTCTGCAAGACAAGAAGCCTAAATTAGTGAGATATCAAGGAACATAAGTAATTTGTAAGTAACACATCTTCTCTCTTTGAAATATTTGCCTTTGCATAGAATAGAACGTATAGATATAATTGCCGGTTTTGTACCCATTTCGGTCCAATTCTATTATAGCCTTTGAGCAGAAGTAATATTGATTATACTTGATTTTTGCAATAGTTCTTTAATTAACATATTTTATTAACCTAGAATCATCATTTGACGGATGTATCAATCTACTTTGTAGCTCCATCAGTTTCTTTTTCTGCTCGCTACTTTCCATTTTCAGTTCCGTATACTTATCCTTTATCACCATCATATATGTTGCGTAAAATTACAAAAACTTTTTGTCCTCAAATTTTGCGGATATTTCAATTAAATTTCCTTTGATTAAATAAACGGAAATTAAAAAACAGTGGCACGTACCATTTCTTGGAAACGTTGTATCGTAATTTGCATCTGACTGTTTTGAAAGGCACGCACTTTACTTAACGTTTGCAATGATTCGGTTAGCGAAGTAAAGTAATATTCTACTTTCGAAATTGTTGGCTCTTGTAATTCTAAGGCAAATTTATTCATCTGTCGACATCGTGAACATTGTTTTTTGGCAAAATTTCAGAAAAACAAATATACTATAATTAAAATAATAAACATCATAATATTAAATTTAACTCTGTTCATCGTTGCCTTGTTGGACACATCCATAACAATATACAGGGTGGGGCAGTAATAATTAGCACCTCAGATATCCACGAAACTATAAGTTTCATAGAAGTTTTTGCTAATATATAATTGCACAGTACAAAGGGGCCATCCGTTGATGAAAATAGTTTTTTTGTAAGTGGAGTTATGTTGGACATATGAAGGTTACCTTCATTTTTTGAAATGAATTGGTATGTCCATTCTTCCGTAATACGATAGAGCATTTTAAAGCAAGTTTAACGATCTGTAGCATGAAGGCATTGAAGGTTACAAAGAGTAAAGAAAGGCGATAATACTCACGGTTTTGATAGTAAATGAAACATACGTATTGTAAACATTGGTGGAAGTCGTAATACTTACCGTTTACTTCACTGTGAATAAACACTTGTCGAAGGGCATTTCAATAGTTTGCAGCATAAGTTAAACATGATAAGATTAGTATTGAAAAATCGGTTCGAATACGTTTGGTTAGGCTGTTCTTTGTGTCGCTCATTTTATAAGTACAGAGCTGCGGATTCCTGAGGACAGCTCACAAATTTGTTGAACTATGGAAGATTATCATTGTGAATTTGAATCGAAAGGTAATTAAATTCCATTAGATTGTAAACAGATCTCAATGTTTCATTTTAGATAGTAAGATTAAATACTCTTTACAAAACTACAAGAATGGATACATACCTTTCTGTTATTATTACTTCATAAAGAATTATAATTCAATTATATAGTTCATTACGATAAAAAATATTTCTTAGAAAATTCTAAATATTAAATAAAAGAATCAAGTAACACATTTTTAATAATTACGAATATGAAAAATACTTGAACATTCCAATAGAAAGATGTCTAAACAGGAGCTAGAAAAGTCAAACATTCAATTTCAATTCCAGAATTCACCTACAAGAGGTAAAATGTTTCGAAAGCTTTAATTACAGTCTTTAATGCAAGCAGTTGGGCAGTATTTCAATTTTAAGAAAATTGATGAAAGTCAACCATTTTGAATTGGTCAGAATCTTTGTCGTTTGAGCAATAAGTGAATAACAAATAACTGCATAAATTCCAGGCTTAAAAACTTATGGATTAAATCCTATGCAGACTCGTTTATGAGCGAGTTACTAAATAATAATCCACACTAAGTAATCATTTTAAAACTTAAACGATTACATCTCGCGAACTTTCAAAGATATCAGAAGCGTGAAAAGTATGTGGTTTATCAAAAATTCTTCTAAAAGAACGGACGAAGCCAATAGAAATCTTTGTTGAAGTAAGCAAGTTCTAAAGTTTTAAGCAACGCGATGGCCCTTATCTGCCTATGTCTCATAGCAAGTAAGTTCTGAATTTCTATGAAATCCGATGGAATTTCTCACTACTAACGTTTCAAAGTAAGTTCTCAAATTCTCAGTTCTACGTTTAAAACTATGTGTGTTCTATATATCTATGTAAAGTGATGGTTCCTATTAGTTGTGACGGAAACCTATATATAGTAAGTCAGGGAAGCTCGAAGGGGTTAATTATCTAAATGCTTTAAGGTGTAAAACGTATTTTAATCTAAAGCGATCTATCGATCCAAGGTATCCGCTCACGTACAACTTTTCTTGGGCGCCAGCTGCTCAGAAAGTAGCAAAGCGATAGGCTACACGACCCCGGGAACCCTGGGGCGGTCAACCCTTGAAACATCGAAATGCTCCTCCTCTCGACTACGCCTAGCCAAGTACACACACTCAGGTCGCGAGATACTGAAGTCACGGCATGTTTATTTATGGTCTCGACGTGGGTTTAACTAACAAGGGCTACGGGAAACTACGCAACACGCCGCAAATTACCGGGTAGTATCTTTGGAAGTGTAGTCGAGATATACATAATACTTCGCAATGAATAGTATAACCTATCTTGAAACCCAGAAATGAGATGCGATATTGCGTTTTAGAAGCACTAGAACTCTAATGCTTCGAAACGTAGATATCTGGAAACGCATTTTCCTAGCAAGGAAATAAGTCATTTACATCCTTTTGAAGTGTAGACGAGGTAAACATAATACTTCTCAGTGAATATTACATCATATCATGGAACATAGAAATGAGAAGCGATATCGCGTTTTAAGAAGAATTAGAACTCTATTTCCTCCATACGTAGACATCTCGAGACGCATTTCCTAGCAAGGGTGTGTGGCATTTACATCCATTTGAAGTGTATACGAGGTATACATAACACTTCGCAATAAATATTATAACTTATAATGAAACATAGAACTGAGATGCGATATCGCGATTTAAGAAGCATTAGAACTCTATTCCTGCGATGCGTAGACATCTGCAAATGTTATTTCCTAGCAAGGAAGTGTCGCATTTACATTCTTTAGAAGTTAACACGAGGTATACATGACACATCGCAATGAATATTACATCTTATCTCGAAACATAGAAGTGAGATGCGATATCGCGATTTATGAAGCATTTGAACTCTATTGTTACGATACGTAGACATCTGCAAACGCTACATCCTAGCTAGGAAGTGTCGCATTTACATTCTTTTGAAGTGAATACGAGGTATTCATAACACTCCACAATGAATATTATATCTTATCACGCAACATAGAAATGAAATGCGACATCTCGTTTTAAGAAGCATTAGAACTCTATTCCTACGATGCGTAGACATCTGCAAATATTATTTCCTAGCAAGGAAGTGTCGCATTTACATTCTTTTGAAGTGAATACGACGTATACATAACATTCCACGATGAATATTATATCTTATTACGAAACATAGAAATGAAATACGACTTCTCATTTTAAGAAGCATTAGAACTCTATTGCTACGATACGTAGACATCTGCAAACAATATCTCCCAGCCAGGAAGTGTCGCATTTATATCCTTTTGAAGTGAATACGAGGTATACATGACACTTCGCAATGAATATTATGTCTGATCATGAAACATAGAAATGAAATGCGACATCTCGCTTTAAGAAGCATTAGAACTCTCTTGCTACGATACGTAGACATCTGCAAAGGCTATTTCCTAGCATGGAAGTGTCGCACTTTAATTCTTTTGAAGTGAGTACGAGGTGTACATGACACTTCGCAATGAATATTATTTCTTATCATGAAACATAGAAGTGAGATGCGATATCGCGTTTTAAGAAGCATTAGAACTCTACTGCTACGATAGGTAGACATCTGCAAACGCTATTTCCTAGGATGGAAGTGTCGCATTTACATTCCGTTGAAGCGAATACGAGGTAAGCATGACACTTCGCAATGGATATTATATCTTATCATGAAACATAGAAATGAGATGCGACATCTCGTTTTAAGAAGTATTAGAACTCTATTCTTTCGATACGTTGTCATCTGGAAACGCTATTTCCTAGCACGGAAGTGTCGCGTTTACATTCTTTTGAAGTGAATACGAGGTATACATAACATTCCACAATGAATATTATATCTTAATGCGAAACATAGTAATGAAATACGACATCTCATTTTAAGAAGCATTAGAACTCTATTGCTACGATACGTAGACATCTGCAAAGGCTATTTCCTAGCATGGAAGGGTCGTATTTACATTCTCCTCAAGTGAATACGAGGTATACTTAACAGTCCATAATGAATATTATATCTCATCATGAAACATAGCAGTGACATGCGATATTGCCTTTTAAGAAGCATTAGAACTCTATTGCTACAATACGTAGACATCTGCAAAGGATATTTCCTTGCACGGAAGTGTCGCATTTACATTCTTTTGAAGTGAATACGAGGTATACATGACACTTCGCAATGAATATTATATCTTATCATGAAGCATAGAAATTAGATGCGATATCGCGTTTTGAGAAGCACTACAACTCTATTGCTACGATACGTAGGCATCTGCAAACGCTATTTCCTAGCAAGCAATAGTCGCATTTACATTCTTTTGAAGTGAATACGAGGTATATATGACACTTCGCAATGAATATTATTTCTTATCATGATACATAGAAGTGAGATGCGATATCGCGTTTTAAGCAGCATTAGAACACTATTGCTACGATACGTAGACAACTGCAAACGCTATTTCCTAGCATGCAAGTGTCGCATTTACATTCTTTTGAAGTGAATACGAGGTATTCATGACACTTCGCAATGTATATTGTATCTTATCATGAAACATAGAAGTGAGATGCAGTATCGCGTTTTAAGAAGCATTAGAACTCTATTTTTACGATACGTAGACATCTGCAAACAATATTTCCTAGCAAGGAAGTGTCTCATTTACATTCTTTTGAAGTGAATACGAGGTATTCATAACACTCCACAATGAATATTATATCTTATTACGAAACATTGAAATGAGATGCGATATCGCGATTTAAGAAGCATTAGAACTCTATTGCTTCGATACGCAGATATCTGGAAACGTAATTTCCTAGAAAGGAAGTGTTGCATTTACATTCTCTTGAGAGGAATACGATGTATAAATGACACTTCGCAATGAATATTATATCTTATGATGAAACACAGAAATGAGATGCGATATGGCGTTTCAAGAAGCATTAGAGCTCTATTTCTTCGATACGTAGATATCTGCAAACCTTATTTCCTAGCAAGGAAGTGTCGCATTTACATTCTTTTGAGGTGAATACGAGGTATCACGTCCGGTGAAACTATTTTCCGTTGCTCCGGAGGCTTTACGACACGAGCCTATTTTTCGGTAATTCGGTCCGTGGGAACGCGTTAAGACCGGGTCCGACAATTTCGGCTGACGCGACACTAGCGAAAACACTCGCGATAATAAAGGAATGACCCTACCTTTCGATGACTTCTCTCTCGATTTGTACGTAGAAACGGCGTGGAGGATCTTTCTCTGGGATCGTAGCGGATTTCGTTCTGTTGGCTGCTACGGAAATCTCGATCAGTCGCCAGCGAAGAGGAGGACGGCGGTCGGAATTCAGCGATGATGCTGAATGTGGCAGAATCGGCGTGATGCGTTGTGGTGTCTGGATGGGGAGCGTCGACGGTCGCTTCGGAAAGCGGCGTCTGGACTGGTGCGAAGGCAGGTCGCTGGTATACGAGGACTCTCGGAACGCCCTCCAAATATTCACGCACAGGTGATCGTATGAAATTCTTCCTACTCGCACGTCGCGTTCTTCGCAAACCGGAAGCACGATTCATTCACCAGGTTTTTCTGTACTTTCGACTAAGATCTGAAGGACAAGCGGCGGTCTCACCGTCACAAAGCCGATTTCTATACTCCTTCAATTTGATGAAGATCAACCCCAGTTGTATGGAAGAACCCGTGGAAGAATTCGTAGTTAAATGTAATGTTAAAAGTAGAACTAGTATTATAAACACTTGATAAAATTAATGGATGTGGAAATAGTAGACTTGCTAAAAGAACTTGTACTTGGATATAGTAATAGTAAAAATAAAATATATTCTAGGTTTAAAGTATACAAGAACTGGAATTATTCTAAGTCTAAGACTAAGTTAAAATGGAAATAGAAATACGATGCCTGAACCCCACATTGAGGTGGCTAACGATCTAGAACTAGAGGTTTCGACTCCTCGGTAGGAGTTCTCGAGTCAGAGTGTGTGCTCTGGAGACGCGTCTCTGACCTCCTCGGTTCGCGGGGCGCTACGGTCGCGGACGCTCGTGGTAGGGAGATCGCGGTCCCGCGAGTGGGGGACTCGCGTCTCGAGGCGGAGAGGGCGCGGTCCAGCGAGTGGGGACCCGCGGCTCGTGGTGGGGCTAGCGGCGCATGCCGCTGGACGGACGCATCTTACTTAGTGTAACTTAGATCTAGGAATTCTTATATATGCGTCATGATATGGTATGTATGTCCTAGCATAGAAGTAATATATAGGTTCTAGCAGATCCTGTTCCCGGAATTGGAGAAGACCCCATTCAGGTGATGGGCTGCGGCTACGTTTTCCTGCAGGACGGAATCCTCGGTACGAGGGAGATAGGGCTGCTCGTCCTTGGTGCGGGCGAGACAGGTATACTCGGTGCTGCGAGTGAGACACTGGTGCCCGGTACGAGCGAGACAGGTATACTCGGCGGTGCGAGTGAGGCAGCGGAACTCGGTGTGAGTGAGCGCGTGCAGGTATGCGGGCGCGAACACTTCCAGCTGCTGGTTCTGCAGGCGAGTTTGGCTGGTTGCATGCGTCCAGGGGTTGATATTGGGGGGTGCGAGGAGGTTGATGGGTGGCAGGCGGTACGCCTGACGTCACAAAATGCGACACTTCCTTTCTAGGAAATTACGTTCCCAGATATCTCTGTATCGAAGCTATAGAGTTCTAATTCTCCTTAAAACGCGATATCGCACCTCATCTCTATGTCTCATGATAAGATATAATATTCATTGCGAAGTGTTATGTATTCCTCGTCTACACTTCAAATGAATGTAAATGCGACACTTCCTTTCTAGGAAATAGAGTTTCCAGATATCTACGTATCGTAGCAATAGAGTTCTAATGCTTCTTATAACGCGATATCGCATCTCATTTCTATGTTTCATGAAAAGATATAATATTCATTGCGAAGTGTCATGTATACCTCGTACTCACATCACAAGAATGTAAATGCGACACTTCCGTGCTAGGAAATAGCGTCTCCAGATATCTACGAATCGTAGCAATAGAGTTCCAATGCTTCTTAAAACTCGATATCGCATCTGATTTCTATATTTCGTGATAAGATATAATATCCATTGCGAAGTGTCACTTGTTCCTCGTATTCACTTGAAATGAATGTAAATGCGACACTTCCTTGCTAGGAAATAGCGTTTGCAGATGTCTACGTATCGAAGCAATAGAGTACTAATGCTTCTTAAAGCGCGATATCGCGTCTCATTTCAATGTTTCATGACAAGATACAATTTCCATTGCGGAGTGTCATGTATACCTCGTATTCACATCTAGGGAATGTAAAAGCGACAATTCCTTGCTAGGAAATAGCGTCTCCAGATATCTACGTATCGTAGCAATAGAGTTCTAATGCTTCTTAAAACGCGTTATCGCATCTCATTTCTATGTTTCATGATAAGATATAATATCCATTGCGAAGTGTCACTTATACCTCGCATACAATTCATATTAATGTAAATGTGACACTCCCTTTCTATAGGAAATAGCATTTGCAGATGTCTCCGTATCGAAGCAATAGAGTTCTGACTCTTCTTAAAACGCGATATCGCATCTCATTTCAATGTTTCATGATAAGATATAATATTCATTGCAAAATGTCATGTAAACGCGTATTCACTTCAAAAGAATGTAAATGCGACACTTCCTTGCCATTAAATAGCGTTTGCAGATGTCTACATATCGTAGCAATAGAGTTATGATGCTTTTTAAATCGCGATGTCGCATCTCATTTCTATGTTTCATGATAAGGTATAATATTCATTGCGAATTGTCACTTGTACCCCGTATTCACTTCAAATGAATGTAAATGCGTCACTACCTTGCTAGGAAAAAGTGTTTGCATATGTCTACGCATCGAAGAAATAGAGTTCTAATGGTTCTTAAAACGCGATATCGCATCTCATTTCTATGTTTCATCATAACATATGATATTCATTGCGAAGTGTCACTTATATCTCGCATACAACTCATATTAATGTAAATGCGACACTCCCTTTCTATAGGAAATAGCATTTGCAGATGTCTACGTATCGGGGCAATAGAGTTCTGACGCTTCTTAGAACGCGATATAGCATCTCATTTCAATGTTTCATGATAAGATATAATATTCATTGCGAAGTGTCATGTATACCTCGTATTCACTTCAAAAGAATGTAAATGCGACACTTTCTTGCTAGGAAATAGAGTTTGCACATGTCTACGTATCCTAGCAATAGATTTCTAATCCTTTTTAAATGGCGATATCGCATCCCATTTCTATGTTTCGTGATGAAATATAATATTCATTGTTTAGTGTTATGTATACCTCGTATTCACTTCAAAAGAATGTAAATGCGACACTTGCATGCTTGGAAATAGCGTTTGCAGATATCTACGTATCATAGTAATAGTGTTCTAATGCATCTTAAAACGCGATATCGCATCTCATTTCTATGTTTCATGATGAGATATAATATTCATTGTGGAGTGTCATGTATGCCTCGTACTCACTTCGAAAGAATGTAAATGCGACACTTCCTTGCTAGGAAATAGCGTTTCCAGATATCTACGTATCGTCGTAATAGTGTCCTAATGCTTCTTAAAACGCGACATCGCATCTCATTTCTATGTTTCATGATAAGCTATAATATCCATTGCGAAGTGTCATGTATACCTCGTATTCACTTCAAAAGAATGTAAATGCGACACTTTCTCGCTAGGAAATACAGTTTGCAGATGTCTACGCATCGTAGCCATAGGGTTCCAATGCTTCTTAAAACGCGATACCGCATCTCACCTCTATGTTTCATGATAAGATATAATATTCATTGCGATGTGTCATGTATACCTCGTATTCACTTCAAAAGAATGTAAATGCGACACTTCCATGCTAGGAAATAGCGTTTGCAGATGTCTCCGCATCGAGGCCATGGACTTCTAATGCTTCTTAAAACGCGATATCGCATCTCTCTTCTATGTTTCATGATAAGATATAATATTCATTGCGAAGTGTCGTGTATACCTCGCATTCACTACAAACGAATGCAAATGCGACACTTCCTTGCTAGGAAATAGCGTATTCAGATGTCCACGTATCGTAGCAATAGAGTTGTAGTGCTTCTCAAAACGCGATATCGCATCTCATTTCTATGCTTCATGATAAGATATAATATGATTTGCGAAGTGTCATGTATACCTCCTATTCACTTCAAAAGAATGTAAATGCGACACTTCCTTGCTAGGAAATAGCTTCTGCAGATGTCTACGTATCGTAGCAATAGAGTTATAATGCTTCTTAAAACGAGATATCATATCTCATTTCTATGTTTCATGATAACATATGATATTCATTGGGAATTGTTATGTATACCTCGGGCACACTTCAAATGAATGTAAATGCGACACTTCCTTGCTAGGATGTAGCGTTTGCAGATATCTACGTATCGAAGCAATAGAGTTGTAATGCTTCTTATATCGCGATATCGCATCTCATTTCTACGTTTCATGATTAGATATAATATTCATTGTGGAGTGTCATGTATCCCTCGTATTCACTTCAAATGAATGTAAATGCGCCAACTCCTTGCTAGGAAATAGCTTTTGCAGATGTCTACGTATCGTAGCAATAGAGTTATAATGCTTCTTAGAACGCGATATCGCACCACATTCCTACGTCTCATGATAAGATATAATATTCATTGCGAAGTGTTGTGTATTCCTCGTCTACACTTCAAATGAATGTAAATGCGACACTTGCTTGCTAGGAAGTAGCGTTTGCAGATATCTAAGTATCGAAGCAACAGAATTCTAATGCTCCTTAAAACGAGATATCGCATCTCATTTCTAACTTTCATGATAAGATATAATATTCATTGCGGAGTGGCATGTATACCTCGTATTCACTTCAATGTAATGTAAATGCGACACTTCCTTGCTAGGATGTAGCGTTTGCAGATATCTACGTATCGAAGCAATAGTGTTGTAATGCTTCTTATATCGCGATATCGCATCTCATTTCTACGTTTCATGATTAGATATAATATTCATTGTGGAGTGTCATGTATCCCTCGTATTCACTTCAAATGAATGTAAATGCGACACTTCCTTGATAGGAAATAGCGTTTGCAGATGTCTAAGTATCGAAGCAATAAAGATCTAATGCTTCTTAAAACGAGATATCGCATCTCATTCCTGTGCTTCATGATAAGATATAATATTCATTGCGGAGCGGCATGTATACCTCGTATTCACTTCAATGGAATGTAAATGCGACACTTCCTTGCTAGGATGTAGCGTTTGCAGATATCTACGTATCGAAGCAATAGAGTTCTAATGCTTCTTATATCGCGATATCGCATCTCATTTCTATGTTTCATGATAAGATATAACATTCATTGCGAAGTGTCATGTATACCTCGGATACACTTCAAACGAATGTTAATGCGACACTTCCTTGATAGGAAATAGCGTTTGCAGATGTCAAAGTATCGAAGCAATAGATTTCTAATGCTTCTTAAAACGCGATATCGCACCTCATTTCTATGTCTCATGATAAGATGTAATATTCATTGTGCAGTGTTACGTATACCTCGTATTAGCTACAAAGGAATGTAAATGCGACACTTCCATGCTAGGAAATAGCGTTTGCAGATGGCTACGTATCGAAGCAATAGGGTTCTCATGCTTCTTAAAACGGGATATCGCATCTCATATCTATGTTTCATGATAAGATATAATATTCATTACAAAGTGTCATGTATACCTCGTATTCACTTCAAGAGAATGTAAATGCGACACTTCCTCGCTAGGAAGTAGCGTTTGCAGATGTCTACGTATCGCAGCAATAGATTTCTAATGCTTCCTAAATCGCGATATCGCATTTCATTTCTATGTTTCGTGATAAAGTATAATATTCATTGTGGAGTGTTACGTATACCCCGAATTCACTTCAAAAGTATGTAAATGCGACACTTACTTGCTAGGTAATAGCGTTTGCAGATTTCCACATTTCGAAGCAATAGAGATCTAATGCTTCTTAAAATTGCGATATCGCATCTCATTTCTATATTTCATGGTAAGATATAATGTTCATTGGGAAGTGTCACTTATACCTCGCATACACTTCAAATTAATGTAAATGCGACACTTCCTTCCTAGGAAGTAGCGTTTCCAGATGTCTACGTATCGTAGCAATAGAGTTCTAATGCTTGTTAAAACCCGATATCGCATCTCACTTCTGAGTTTCATGATAAGATATAATATTCATTGCGAAGTGTCATGTATGCCTCGTATTCCTTTCAAAAGAATGTAAATGCAACACTACCTCGCTAGGAAATAGCGTTTGCAGATGGCTACGTATCGAAGCAATAGAGTTCTCATGCTTCTTAAAACGGGATATCGCATCTCATATCTATGTTTCATGATAAGATATAATATTCATTACAAAGTGTCATGTATACCTCGTATACACTCCAAAAGAATGTAAATGCGACACTTCCTTCCTAGGGAAGCTCGAAGGGTTTAATTATCTAAATGCTTTAAGGTGTAAAACGCATTTTAATCTAAAGCGATCTATCGTTCCAAGGTATCCGCTCACGTACAACATTTCTTGGGCGCCAGCTGCTCAGAAAGTAGCAAAGCGATAGGCTACACGACCCCGGGAACCCTGGGGCGGTCAACCCTTGAAACATCGAAATGCTCCTCCTCTCGACTACGCCTAGCCAAGTACACACACTCAGGTCGCGAGATACTGAAGTCACGGCATGTTTATTTATGGTCTCGACGTGGGTTTAACTAACAAGGGCTACGGGAAACTACGCAACACGCCGCAAATTACCGGGTAGTATCTTTGGAAGTGTAGTCGAGATATACATAATACTTCGCAATGAATATTATAACCTATCTTGAAGCCCAGAAATGAGATGCGATATTGCGTTTTAGAAGCACTAGAACTCTAATGCTTCGATACGTAGATATCTGGAAACGCATTTTCCTAGCAAGGAATTGTGGCGTTTTCATTCTTTTGTAGTGTAGACGAGGTATACACATCACTTATCACCGAATATTATATCATAGCATGAAACATAGAAATGAGATGCGATATCGCATTCTAAGAAGCATTAGTACTCTTAGCTTCGATACGTAGACATCTGGAAACGCATTTCCTAGCAAGGAAGTGTGGCATTTACGTTCTTTTGAAGTGCACACGAGGTGTACATAACACTTCGTAATGAATATTATATTTCAAAATGAAACATAGAGCTGCGATGCAATATTGCGTTTTAAGAAGCATTAGAAATCTATTGCTTCGATACGCAGGCATCTGAAAATGCTATTTCCTAGAAACAAAGCGTGGCATTTGCGTCTTTTCAAGTGTCGACGAGGTATGCATAGCACTTCGTATTGAAACTTATATTATTTAATGAAACATAGAAATGAGATGCGATATCGCCTTTCAAGAAGCATTAGAACTATACTGCTTCGATACGTAGACATCTAGAAACGCTATTTCTTAGCAAGGACGAATGACATTTACATTCTATGGAAGTGTAGATGAGGCATACATAGCACTTCGCGATGCATATTATATCTTATTTTGAAATAGAAGAAGTGAGATGCGATAGTGCGTTTTAAGAAGCATTAGAACACCATTGCTTCGATACGTAGACATCTGGAAACGCTATTTCCTAGAAAGCACATGTGACTTTTACATTCTGTTGAGTGTTTGCGAGGTATACATAACACTTCGCAATAAATATTATGTCATATCATGAAACATGGAATTGAGATGCGATATCGCATTTGAAGAAGCATTAGAGCTCTACTGCTTCGATACGTGGACTTCTGGAAACGGTACTTCCTAGCAAAAAAGTGTCGCATGTACATTCCATTGAAGTGTACCTGAGGCATACACAACACTTCGCAATGAATATTATGCCTTATTTTGAAACATAGAAATGCGATACGATACGGCATTTTAAGAAGCTATAGGACTTTATTGCTCCGATAAGTAGACACCTGGAAACACTATTTCCTAGCACGGAAGTGTGGCATTTACATTCTTCTGAAGTGCAGACGAGGTATACAAGGAAGTGTGGCATTTTCAATCTTTTGAAGTGTAGACGTAGCATACATAACACATTGCAATGAATATTATATCATATCGTGAAACATAGAACTAAGGTGCGTTATAGTGTTTTAAGAAGCATTATATCTCTATTGCTTCGATACGGAGAAATCTGGAAACGCTATTTCCTAGCAAGGAAGTGTGGCATTTACATTCTTTTAATGTGTAGACGAGTTAAACATAACACTCCGCAATGACTACTACATCTTATCATGAAACATAGAAATGAGATGCAATATCGCGTCTTAAGAAGCATTAGAACCCCATTGATTCGATACGTAGACATCTGGAAACGCTATTTCCAAGCAAGGAAGTGTGGCATTTACATTGTTTTGGAGTGAAGACAAGGTATACACAGCACTTGGCAATGAATAATATCTTGTCATGAAACATACAATTGAGATTCGATATCGCGTTTTAAGGAGCATTAGATCCGAATTGCTTCCATACGTAGACTTCTGGAAACGCTATTTCCTAGCAGGGAAGTATGACATGTACTTTCTTTTGAAGTGTAGATGAGGTATATATAACACTTCGCAATGAATATTATATCTTATCATGAAACATAGAAATGCGATGCGATATCGCGTTTTAAGAAGGATTGGAACCTTATGACTTCGATATGTAGACATCTGGATACACTATTTCCTAGCAAGGACGTGTGACGTTTACATTCTTCTGAAGTGTAGACGAGGTATACATAACACTTCGTGGTGAATATTATATAACATCATGAAACATAGAAATGAGATGCGTTATCGCGTTTTAAGAAGCATTAGAACTATATTGCTTCGATACCTAGACATCTGCAAACGCTATTTCCTAGCATGGAAGTGTCGCATTTACATTCGTTTGAAGTGAACACGAGGTATATATGACACTTCGCAATGAATATTATATCTTATCATGAAACATAGAAGTGAGATGCGATATCGCGTTTTAAGAAGCATTAGAACTCTATTGCTCGATACGTAGACATCTGCAAACGCTATTTCCTAGCATGGAAGGGTCGCATTTACATACTTTTGTAGTGAGTACGAGGTATACATAACACTCCATAATGAATTTTATATCTTCTCATGAAACATAGCAGTGAGATGCGATATCGCGTTTTAGGAACCATTAGAACTCTATTGCTGCGATACGTAGACATCTGCAAACGCTATTTCCTAGCAAGGAAGTGTCGCATTTACATTCATTTTAAGTGTATGCGAGGTATACATGACACTTCGCAATGAATATTATATATTATCATGAAACACAGAAATGAGAAGCGATATCGCGTTTTGAGAAGCACTAGAACTCTAATGCCACGATACGTAGACATCTGCAAACGCTATTTCCTAGCAAGGAAGTGTGGCATTTACATTCATTTGAAGTATAGACGAGATATGCATATCTCTGCACAATGAATATTACATCTTATCACGAAACATAGAAATGAGATGCGATATGGCGATTTAAGAAGCATTAGAAATCCATTGGTTCGATACGTAGACTTCTGCAAACGCTACTTCCTAGCAAGGAAGTGTCGCATTTACATTCTTTTGAAGTGAATACGAGGTATACATAACCCTGCACAATGAATATTATATCGTACCATGAAACATAGAAATGAGATGCGATATCTCGATTTAAGAAGCATTAGAACACTATTGCTTCGATACGCAGACATCTGCAAACGCTATCTCCTAGCAAGGAAGTGACGCCTTTACATTCTTTTGAAGTGTATGCCAGCTATACATGACACTTCGCAATGAATATTATATCTTATCATGAAACATAGAAATGAGAAGCGATATCGCGATTTAGGATGCACCTGAACTCTAATGCTTCGATACGTAGACATCGGCAAACGCTATTTCCTAGCAAGGAAGTGTCGCATATGTACATTCAATTGAAGTGTATGCGAGGTATACATGGCACTTCGCAATGAATATTATATCTTATCATGAAACATAGAAATGAGATGCGATATGACGATTTAAGAAGCATTAGAATTCTATTGCTTCCATACGTAGACATCTGCAAACGCTATTTCTTAGCAAGGAAGTGTCGCATTTACATTCTTTTGAAGTGAATACGAGGTATACATAACACTCCACAATGAATATTATATATTATCGTGAAACATGGTAATGAGTAGCGATATCGCGTTTTGAGAAGCATTAGAACTCTAATGCTACGATACGTAGACATCTGCAAACGCTATTTCCTAGCAAGGAAGTGTCGCATTTACATTCATCTGAAGAGTATACGAGGAATACATAACACTTCGCAATGTATATTATACCTTATCATGGGTCATAGAAATGAGATGCGATATCTCGATTTAAGAAGCATAACCACTGTATTGCTTCGATATGTAGACATCTGCAAACGCTATCTCCTAGCAAGGAAGTGACGCCTTTACATTCTTTTGAAGTGTATGCCAGCTATACATGACACTTCGCAATGAATATTATATCTTATCATGAAACATAGAAATGAGAAGCGATATCGCGATTTAGGATGCACCGGAACTCTAATGCTTCGAAACGTAGATATCGGCAAACGCTATTTCCTAGCAAGGAAGTGTCGCATGTACATTCAATTGAAGTGTATGCGAGGTATACATAACACTCCACAATGAAAATTATATCTTATCATAAAACATATTGCTTCGATACGTAGACATCTGCAAACGCTATCCCTAACAAGGAAGTGTCGCATTTACATTCTTTTGAAAGGAATACGAGGCATACATGACACTTCGCAATGAATATTATATCTTATCATGAAACATGGAAATGGGATGCGATATGCCGATTTAAGAAGCATTAGAATTCTATTGCCTCGATACGTAGACATCTGCAAACGCTACTTCCTAGCAAGGAAGTGTCGCATGTACATTCAGTTGAAGTGTATGCGAGGTATACATAACACTCCACAATGAATATTATATCTTACCATGAAACATAGAAATGAGATGCAATATGGCGATTTAACAAGCATTAGAAATCTATTGCTTCGATACGTAGACATCTGCAAACGCTATTTCCAAGCAAGGAAGTGTCGCATTTACATTCTTTTGAAAGGAATACGAGGTATACATGACACTTCGCAATGAATATTATATCTTGTCATGAAACATAGAAATGATATGCGATATGACGTATTAAGAAGCATTAGAATTCTATTGCTTCGATACGTAGACATCTGCAAACGCTATTCCCTGGCAAGGAACTGTCGCATTCACATTCATTTGAAGTGTATGCGAGGTATTCATGACACTTCGCAATGAATATAATATATTATCATGAAACATAGATATGAGATGCAATATCGCGAATTAGCAAGCTTTCGAAATCTATTGCTTCGAAACGTAGACATCTGCAAACGCTATTTCCTAGCAGGGAAGTGTCGCATTTACATTCTTTTGAAGTGAATACGATGTATACATAACACTCCACAATGAATACTATATATTATCATGAAACATGGTAATGAGTAGCGATATCGCATTTTGAGAAGCATTAGAACTCTGATATATAGTATTCATTGTGGAGTGTTATGTATACATCGTATTCACTTCAAAAGAATGTAAATGCGACACTTCCTTGCTTGGAAATAGCGTTTGCAGATGTCTACGTATCGAAGCAATAGATTTCTAATGCTTGTTAAATCGCCATATTGCATCTCATTTCTATGTTTCATGGTAAGATATAATATTCATTGTGGAGTGTTATGTATACCTCGCATACACTTCAACTGAATGTACATGCGACACTTCCTTGCTAGGAAGTAGCGTTTGCAGATGTCTACGTATCGAGGCAATAGAATTCTAATGCTTCTTAAATCGGCATATCGCATCTCATTTCTATGTTTCATGATAAGATATAATATTCATTGCGAAGTGTCATGTATGCCTCGTATTCCTTTCAAAAGAATGTAAATGCGACACTTCCTTGTTAGGGATAGCGTTTGCAGATGTCTACGTATCGAAGCAATAGAATTCTAATGCTTCTTAAATCGCCTTATCGCATCTCATTTCTTTGTTTCATGATAAGATATAATATTCATTGTGGAGTGTTATGTATACCTCGTATTCACTTCAAAAGAATGTAAACGCGACACTTCCTTGCCAAGAAATAGTGTTTGCAGATGTCAACGTATCGCAGCATCAGAGTTCTAATGCTTCTCAAAACGCGATATCGCTACTCATTACCATGTTTCATGATAATATATAGTATTCATTGTGGAGTGTTATGTATACATCGTATTCACTTCAAAAGAATGTAAATTCGACACATCCCTGCTAGGAAATAGCGTTTGCAGATGTCTACGTTTCGAAGCAATAGATTTCGAAAGCTTGCTAATTCGCGATATTGCATCTCATATCTATGTTTCATGATAATATGTTATATTCATTGCGAAGTGTCATGAATACCTCGCATACACTTCAAATGAATGTGAATGCGACAGTTCCTTGCCAGGGAATAGCGTTTGCAGATGTCTACGTATCGAAGCAATAGAATTCTAATGCTTCTTAATACGTCATATCGCATATCATTTCTATGTTTCATGACAAGATATAATATTCATTGCGAAGTGTCATGTATACCTCGTATTCCTTTCAAAAGAATGTAAATGCGACACTTCCTTGCTTGGAAATAGCGTTTGCAGATGTCTACGTATCGAAGCAATAGATTTCTAATGCTTGTTAAATCGCCATATTGCATCTCATTTCTATGTTTCATGGTAAGATATAATATTCATTGTGGAGTGTTATGTATACCTCGCATACACTTCAACTGAATGTACATGCGACACTTCCTTGCTAGGAAGTAGCGTTTGCAGATGTCTACGTATCGAGGCAATAGAATTCTAATGCTTCTTAAATCGGCATATCGCATCTCATTTCCATGTTTCATGATAAGATATAATATTCATTGCGAAGTGTCATGTGTGCCTCGTATTCCTTTCAAAAGAATGTAAATGCGACACTTCCTTGTTAGGGATAGCGTTTGCAGATGTCTACGTATCGAAGCAATAGAGTTCTAATGCTTCTTAAATCGCCATATTACATCTCATTTCTATGTTTCATGATAAGATATAATTTTCATTGTGGAGTGTTATGTATACCTCGCATACACTTCAATTGAATATACATGCGACACTTCCTTGCTAGGAAATAGCGTTTGCCGATATCTACGTTTCGAAGCATTAGAGTTCCGGTGCATCCTAAATCGCGATATCGCTTCTCATTTCTATGTTTCATGATAAGATATAATATTCATTGCGAAGTGTCATGTATAGCTGGCATACACTTCAAAAGAATGTAAATGCGTCACTTCTTTGCTAGGAGATAGCGTTTGCAGATGTCTACATATCGAAGCAATACAGTGGTTATGCTTCTTAAATCGAGATATCGCATCTCATTTCTATGACCCATGATAAGGTATAATATACATTGCGAAGTGTTATGTATTCCTCGTATACTCTTCAGATGAATGTAAATGCGACACTTCCTTGCTAGGAAATAGCGTTTGCAGATGTCTACGTATCGTAGCATTAGAGTTCTAATGCTTCTCAAAACGCGATATCGCTACTCATTACCATGTTTCACGATAATATATAATATTCATTGTGGAGTGTTATGTATACCTCGTATTCACTTCAAAAGAATGTAAATGCGACACTTCCTTGCTAAGAAATAGCGTTTGCAGATGTCTACGTATGGAAGCAATAGAATTCTAATGCTTCTTAAATCGTCATATCGCATCTCATTTCTGTGTTTCATGATAAGATATAATATTCATTGCGGAGTGCCACGTATACCTCGCATACACTTCAATTGAATGTACATATGCGACACTTCCTTGCTAGGAAATAGCGTCTGCCGATGTCTACGTATCGAAGCATTAGAGTTCAGGTGCATCCTAAATCGCGATATCGCTTCTCATTTCTATGTTTCATGATAAGATATAATATTCATTGCGAAGTGTTATGTATAGCTGGCATACACTTCAAAAGAATGTAAAGGCGTCACTTCCTTGCTAGGAGATAGCGTTTGCAGATGTCTACATATCGAAGCAATACAGTGGTTATGCTTCTTAAATCGAGATATCGCATCTCATTTCTATGACCCATGATAAGGTATAATATACATTGCGAAGTGTTATGTATTCCTCGTATACTCTTCAGATGAATGTAAATGCGACACTTCCTTGCTAGGAAATAGCGTTTGCAGATGTCTACGTATCGTAGCATTAGAGTTCTAATGCTTCTCAAAACGCGATATCGCTATTCATTACCATGTTTCACGATAATATATAATATTCATTGTGGAGTGTTATGTATACCTCGTATCCACTTCCAAAGAATGTAAACGCGACACTTCCTTGCCAGGAAATAGCGTTTGCAGATGCCTACGTGTCGTGTCATTAGAGTTCTAATACTTCTCAAAACGCGATATCGCTTCACATTTCTATGTTTCATGATAATATATAATATTAATTGCGAAGTGTCATGTATACCTCGCATACACTTAAAATGAATGTAAATGTGATACTTCCTTGCTAGGAAATAGCGTTTGCAGATGTCTACGTATCGAAGCAATAGTGTTCTAATGCTTCTTAAATCGAGATATCGCATCTCATTTCTATGTTTCATGGTACGATATATTATTCATTGTGCAGGGTTATGTATACCTCGTATTCACTTCAAAAGAATGTAAATGCGACACTTCCTTGCTAGGAAGTAGCGCTTGCAGTTGTCTACGTATCGAAGCAATAGATTTCTAATGCTTCTTAAATCGTCATATCGCATCTCATTTCTATGTATCATGATAAGATATAATATTCATTGCGAAGTGTCATGTATTCCTCGTATTCCTTTCAAAATAATGTAAATGCGACACTTCCTTGCTAGGAAGTAGCGTTTGCAGATGTCTACGTATCGAACCAATGGATTTCTAATGCTTCTTAAATCGCCATATCGCATCTCACTTCTTCTATTTCAAAATAAGATATAATATGCATCGCGAAGTGCTATGTATGCCTCATCTACACTTCCATAGAATGTAAATGTCATTCGTCCTTGCTAAGAAATAGCGTTTCTAGATGTCTACGTATCGAAGCAGTATAGTTCTAATGCTTCTTGAAAGGCGATATCGCATCTCATTTCTATGTTTCATTAAATAATACAAGTTTCAATACGAAGTGCTATGCATACCTCGTCGACACTTGAAAAGACGTAAATGCCACGCTTTGTTTCTAGGAAATAGCATTTTCAGATGCCTGCGTATCGAAGCAATAGATTTCTAATGCTTCTTAAAACGCAATATTGCATCGCAGCTCTATGTTTCATTTTGAAATATAATATTCATTACGAAGTGTTATGTACACCTCGTGTGCACTTCAAAAGAACGTAAATGCCACACTTCCTTGCTAGGAAATGCGTTTCCAGATGTCTACGTATCGAAGCTAAGGGTACTAATGCTTCTTAGAATGCGATATCGCATCTCATTTCTATGTTTCATGCTATGATATAATATTCGGTGATAAGTGATGTGTATACCTCGTCTACACTACAAAAGAATGAAAACGCCACAATTCCTTGCTAGGAAAATGCGTTTCCAGATATCTACGTATCGAAACATTAGAGTTCTAGTGCTTCTAAAACGCAATATCGCATCTCATTTCTGGGTTTCAAGATAGGTTATAATATTCATTGCGAAGTATTATGTATATCTCGACTACACTTCCAAAGATACTACCCGGTAATTTGCGGCGTGTTGCGTAGTTTCCCGTAGCCCTTGTTAGTTAAACCCACGTCGAGACCATAAATAAACATGCCGTGACTTCAGTATCTCGCGACCTGAGTGTGTGTACTTGGCTAGGCGTAGTCGAGAGGAGGAGCATTTCGATGTTTCAAGGGTTGACCGCCCCAGGGTTCCCGGGGTCGAGTAGCCTATCGCTTTGCTGCTTTCTGAGCAGCTGGCGCCCAAGAAATGTTGTACGTGAGCGGATACCTTGGAACGATAGATCGCTTTAGATTAAAATGCGTTTTACACCTTAAAGCATTTAGATAATTAATCCCTTCGAGCTTCCCTAGGAAGGAAGTGTCGCATTTACATTCTTTTGGAGTGTATACGAGGTATACATGACACTTTGTAATGAATATTATATCTTATCATGAAACATAGATATGAGATGCGATATCCCGTTTTAAGAAGCATGAGAACTCTATTGCTTCGATACGTAGCCATCTGCAAACGCTATTTCCTAGCGAGGTAGTGTCGCATTTACATTCTTTTGAAAGGAATACGAGGCATACATGACACTTCGCAA
This sequence comes from Xylocopa sonorina, assembly GCF_050948175.1. NCBI lineage: Eukaryota > Metazoa > Arthropoda > Insecta > Hymenoptera > Apidae > Xylocopa > Xylocopa sonorina. The sequence goes on along the minus strand of NW_027490893.1, from coordinate 7,732 downwards.
TGAATATTATATCTTATCATGAAACTCAGAAGTGAGATGCGATATCGGGTTTTAACAAGCATTAGAACTCTATTGCTACGATACGTAGACATCTGGAAACGCTACTTCCTAGGAAGGAAGTGTCGCATTTACATTAATTTGAAATGTATGCGAGGTATAAGTGACACTTCCCAATGAACATTATATCTTATCATGAAATATAGAAATGAGATGCGATATCGCAATTTTAAGAAGCATTAGATCTCTATTGCTTCGAAATGTGGAAATCTGCAAACGCTATTTCCTAGCAAGTAAGTGTCGCATTTACATACTTTTGAAGTGAATTCGGGGTATACATGACACTTCGCAATGAATGTTATATCTTATCATGAAACATAGAAATGAGATGCGATATCGCGATATAAGAAGCATTAGAACTCTATTGCTTCGATACGTAGATATCTGCAAACGCTACATCCTAGCAAGGAAGTGTCGCATTTACATTACATTGAAGTGAATACGAGGTATACATGCCACTCCGCAATGAATATTATATCTTATCATGAAAGTTAGAAATGAGATGCGATATCTCGTTTTAAGGAGCATTAGAATTCTGTTGCTTCTATACTTAGATATCTGCAAACGCTACTTCCTAGCAAGCAAGTGTCGCATTTACATTCATTTGAAGTGTAGACGAGGAATACACAACACTTCGCAATGAATATTATATCTTATCATGAGACGTAGGAATGTGGTGCGATATCGCGTTCTAAGAAGCATTATAACTCTATTGCTACGATACGTAGACATCTGCAAAAGCTATTTCCTAGCAAGGAGTTGGCGCATTTACATTCATTTGAAGTGAATACGAGGGATACATGACACTCCACAATGAATATTATATCTAATCATGAAACGTAGAAATGAGATGCGATATCGCGATATAAGAAGCATTACAACTCTATTGCTTCGATACGTAGATATCTGCAAACGCTACATCCTAGCAAGGAAGTGTCACATTTACATTCCATTGAAGTGAATACGAGGTATACATGCCGCTCCGCAATGAATATTATATCTTATCATGAAAGATAGAAATGAGATGCGATATCTCGTTTTAAGAAGCATTAGAATTCTATTGTTTCGATACGTATATATCTGCAAACGCAACTTCCTAGCAAGCAAGTGTCGCATTTACATTCATTTGAAGTGTAGACGAGGAATACACAACACTTCGCAGTGAACATTATATATTATCATGAGACATAGGAATGTGGTGCGATATCGCGTTTTAAGAAGCATTAGAACTCTATTGCTTCGATACTTGGACATTTACAAAAGCTATTTCCTTGCAAGGAAGTGTCGCATTTACATTCATTTGAAGTGTTCCCGAGGTATACATAACAATTCCCAATGAATATCATATGTTATCATGAAACATAGAAATGAGATATGATATCTCGTTTTAAGAAGCATTATAACGCTATTGCTACGATACGTAGACATCTGCAGAAGCTATTTCCTAGCAAGGAAGTGTCGCATTTACATTCTTTTGAAGTGACTAGGAGGTATACATGACACTTCGCAATGAATATTATATCTTATCACGAAACATATAAATGAGATGCGATATCGCGATTTAAGTAGCATTAGAACTCTATTGCTATGATACGTAGACATCTGCAAACGCTATTTCCTAGGAAGCAATAGTCGCATTTACATTCTTTGATGTGAATACGAGGTTTACATGACACATCGCAATGAATATTATATCTTATCACGAAACGTAGAAATGAGTTGCGATATCGCGATTTAAGTAGCATTAGAAATCTATTGCTACGATACGTGGACATCTGAATACGCTATTTCCTAGCAAGGAAGTGTCGCATTTGCATTCGTTTGGAGTGAATGCGAGGTATACACGACACTTCGCAATGAATATTATATCTTATCATGAAACATAGAAGAGAGATGCGATATCGCGTTTTAAGAAGCATTAGAAGTCCATGGCCTCGATGCGGAGACATCTGCAAACGCTATTTCCTAGCATGTAAGTGTCGCACTTACATTATTTTGAAGTTAATACGAGGTATAGATGACATTTCGCAATGAATATTATATCTTATCATGAAACATAGAAGTGAGATGCGACATCGCGTTTTAAGTAGCATTAGAACACTATTGCTACGATACGTAGACATCTGAATACGCTATTGCCTAGCAAGGAAGTGCTGCATTTACATTCGTTTGGAGTGAATATGAGGTATACATGGCATTTCGCAATGAATATTATATCTTATCATGAAGCATAGAAATGAGATGCGATATCACGTTTTGAGAAGCATTAGAACTCTATTGCTACGATACGTAGACATCTGAATACGCTATTTCCTAGGAAGGAAGTGTCGCATTTACATTCGTTTGGAGTGAATACGAGGTATACATGACACTTCGCAATGAATATTACACCTTAATATGAAGCATAGAAATGAGATGCGATATCGCGTTTTCAGAAGCATTAGAACTCCATTGCTACGATACGTGGACATCTGCAAACGCTATTTCCTAGCAAGGAAGATTCGCATTTACAATCTTTTGAAGTGAATACGAGGTATACATGACACTTCGCAATGAATATTACACCTTAATATGAAGCATAGAAATGAGATGCGATATCGCGTTTTCAGAAGCATTAGAACTCCATTGCTACGATACGTAGACATCTGCAAACGCTACTTCCTAGCAAGGAAGTGTCGCATTTATATCCTTTTGATGTGAATACGAGGTATACATAACATTGCACAATGAATACTATATCTTATCATGAAACATAGAAATGATATGCGATATCGCGATATACGGTGCATTAGAACTCTATTGCTTCGATAGGTGGACATCTGCAAACGCTATTTCCTAGAAACAAAGTGTCGCATTTACATTCATTTGAAGTGCAGACGAGGAATACATAACACTTCGCAATGAATAATCACGAAACATATAAATGAGATGCGATATCGCGGTTTAAGTAGCATTAGAACTCTTTTTCTACGATACGTAGACATCTGCAAACCCTATTTCCTATCAAGCAGTAGTCGCATTTACATTCTTTTGAAGTGAATACGAGGTATACATGACACTTCGCAATGAATATTATATCTTATCACGAAACATAGAAATGAGATGCGATATCGCGATTTAAGTAGCATTAGAACTCTATTGCTACGATACATAGACATCTGCAGACGCTATTTCCTAGCAAGCAATAGTCGCATTTACATTCTTTAGAATTGAATACGAAGTGTACATGACACTTCGCAATGAATATTATATCTTATCACGAAACATAGAAATGAGATGTGTTATCGCGATTTAAGTAGCATTAGAAACCTTTTGCTACGATAGGTAGACATCTGAATACGCTATTTCCTAGCAAGAAAGTGTCGCATTTACATTCGTTTGGAGAGAAGACGAGGTATACATGACACTTCGCAATGAATATTATATCTTATCATGAAACATAGAAGAGAGATGTGATATCGCGTTTTAAGAAGCATTAGAACTCTACTGCTACGATACATAGATATCTGTAATCGCTATTTCCTAGCAAGGAAGTACCGCATTTACATTCTTTTGATGTGGATACGAAGTATACACGACACATCGCAATGAATATTATATCTTATCACGAAACATATAAATGAGATGCGATATCCCGTTTGAAGGAGCATTAAAACACCATTGCTACGATACGTAGACATCTGCAGACCCCATTTCCTAGCAAGCAGTAGTCGCATTTACTTTCTTTTGAATTGAATACGAGGTGTACATGACACTTCGCAATGAACATTATATCTAATCATGAAACGTAGAATCGGGATTCGATATCGCGTTTTGAGAAGCACTAGAACTCTATTGCTACGATACGCAGACATCTGCAGACGATATTTCCTAGCAAGGAAGTGTTGCATTTACATTCTTTCGAAGTGAATACGAGGTATACATGACACTTCGCAATGAATATTATATCTTATCATGAAACATAGGAATGAGTTGCGATATCTCGTTTTAAGAAGCATTAGAACTCTATCGCTTCGACACGTAGACATCTGCCAACGCTATTTCCTAGCAAGGAAGTGTCGCATTTACATTCGATTTGAGAGAATACGAGGTATGCATGACACTTCGCAATGAGTATTATATCTTATCATGAAACATAGGAGAGAGATGCCATATCGCGTTTTTAGAAGCATTAGAACTCTATTGTTACGATACGTAGACATCTGCAAACGCTATTTCCTAGCAAGCAATAGTCGCATTTACATTCTTTTGGAGTGAATACGAGGTATACATGACACTCCGCAATGATTATTGTATCTTATCACGAAACATAGAAATGAGATGCGATATCGCGATTTAAGTAGCATTAGAACTCTATTGCTACGATACGTAGACATCTGCAAACGCTATTTCGTAGCAAGCAATAGTCGCATTTACATTCTTTTGAAGTGAATACGAGGTATACATGACACTTCGCAATGGATATTATATCTTACCATAAAACATAGAAACGAGATGCGATATCGCGTTTTAAGGAGCAATAGAACTCAATTGCTTCGATACGGAGACACCTGCAAACGCTATTTCCTAGCAAGGAAGTGTCGCATTTACATTCTTTTGAAGTGAATACGAAGTATACATGACACTTCGCAATGGATATTATATCTTGTCATGAAACATAGGAATGAGATGCGATATCACGTCTTAAGAAGCATTAGAACTCTATTGCTTGGATACGTAGACATGTGCAAACGCTAATTCCTAGCAAGGAAGTGTCGCATTTACATTCTTTTGAAGTGAATACCGTGTATACATGACACTTCGCAATGAATATTATATCTTATCACGAAACATAGAAATGAGATGCGATATCGCGTTTTAAGATGCATTAGAGCTCTATTGCTACGATACGTAGATATCTGGAGACGCTATTTCCTAGCAAGGAAGTATCGCATTTACATTCTTTTGAAGTGAATGCGGGGTATACATGACACTTCGCAATGGATATTATATCTTATCATGAAAAATAGAACTGAGATGCGTTATCGCGTTTTAAGAGGCATTAGAAGTCCATGGCCTCGATGCGGAGACATCTGCAAACGCTATTTCCTAGCATGTAAGTGTCGCACTTACATTATTTTGAAGTTAATACGAGGTATAGATGACATTTCGCAATGAATATTATATCTTATCATGAAGCATAGAAGTGAGATGCGACATCGCGTTTTAAGTAGCATTAGAACACTATTGCTACGATACGTAGACATCTGAATACGCTATTGCCTAGCAAGGAAGTGTTGCATTTACATTCGTTTGGAGTGAATACGAGGTATACATGGCACTTCGCAATGAATATTATATCTTATCATGAAGCATAGAAATGAGATGCGATATCACGTTTTGAGAAGCATTAGAACTCTATTGCTACGATACGTAGACATCTGAATACGCTATTTCAGAGGAAGGAAGTGTCGCATTTACATTCGTTTGGAGTGAATACGAGGTATACATGACACTTCGCAATGAATATTACACCTTAATATGAAGCATAGAAATGAGATGCGATATCGCGTTTTCAGAAGCATTAGAACTCCATTGCTACGATACGTGGACATCTGCAAACGCTATTTCCTAGCAAGGAAGATTCGCATTTACAATCTTTTGAAGTGAATACGTGGTATACATGACACTTCGCAATGAACGTTATATCTTATCATGTAACATAAAAGTGAGATGCGATATCGTGTCCTAAGAAGCATTAGAACCCTATTGCCTCGATGCGGAGATATCTGCAAACGCTATTTCCTAGCATGGAAGTGTCGCATTTACATTCTTTTGAAGTGAATACGAGGTATACATGACACATCGCAATGAATATTATACCTTATCATGAAATACAGAAATGAGATGCGATATCCCGTTTTAAGAAGCATTGGAACTCTATTGCTACGATACGTAGGAACCTGCAGACGCTATTTCCTAGAAAGGAAGTGTCGCATTTACATTTTTTTGAAGTGAATACTAGGTACACATGACACTCCACAATGAATATTATATCTTACCATGAAACACAGAAATGGGATGCGATATCGCATTTTAAGAAGCGTTCGAACACTATTGCTTCGATACGTAGACATCTGCAAACGCTACTTCCTAGCAAGGAAGTGTCGCATTTATATCCTTTTGATGTGAATACAAGGTATACATAACATTGCACAATGAATACTATATCTTATCATGAAACATAGAAATGATATGCGATATCGCGATATACGGTGCATTAGAACTCTATTGCTTCGATAGGTGGACATCTGCAAACGCTATTTCCTAGAAACAAAGTGTCGCATTTACATTCATTTGAAGTGCAGACGAGGAATACATAACACTTCGCAATGAATAATATATCTTATCACGAAACATATAAATGAGATGCGATATCGCGGTTTAAGTAGCATTAGAACTCTTTTTCTACGATACGTAGACATCTGCAAACCCTATTTCCTATCAAGCAGTAGTCGCATTTACATTCTTTTGAAGTGAATACGAGGTATACATGACACTTCGCAATGAATATTATATCTTATCACGAAACATATAATTGAGATGCGATATCGCGATTTAAGTAGCATCAGATCTCTATTGCTACGATACGTAGACATTTGCAAACGCTATTTCCTAGCAAGCAATAGTCGCATTTACATTCTTTTGGAGTGAATACGAGGTATACATGACACTTCGCAATGATTATTATAGCTTATCACGAAACATAGAAATGAGATGCGATATCGCGATTTATGTAGCATAAAAACTCCATTGCTACGATACGCAGACATCTGAATACGCCATTTCCTAGCAAGGAAGTGTCGCATTTACATTCGATTGGAGAGAATACGAGGTATACATGACACTTCGCAATGAGTATTATATCTTATCATGAAACATGGGAGAGTGATGCGATATTGCGTTTTAAGAAGCATTAGAACTCTATTGCTACGATACGTAGACATCTGCAAACGCTATTTCCTAGCAAGCAATAGTCGCATTTTCATTCTTTTGAAGTGGATACGATGTGTACATGACACTTCGCAATGAATATTATATCTTATCACGAAACATAGAAATGAGATGCGATATCGCGATTTAAGTAGCATTAGAACTCTATTGCTACGATACATAGACATCTGCAGACGCTATTTCCTAGCAAGCAATAGTCGCATTTACATTCTTTTGAAGTGAATACGAAGTGTACATGACACTTCGCAATGAATATTATATCTTATCACGAAACATAGAAATGAGATGTGTTATCGCGATTTAAGTAGCATTAGAAACCTTTTGCTACGATAGGTAGACATCTGAATACGCTATTTCCTAGCAAGAAAGTGTCGCATTTACATTCGTTTGGAGAGAAGACGAGGTATACATGACACTTCGCAATGAATATTATATCTTATCATGAAACATAGAAGAGAGATGTGATATCGCGTTTTAAGAAGCATTAGAACTCTACTGCTACGATACATAGATATCTGTAATCGCTATTTCCTAGCAAGGAAGTACCGCATTTACATTCTTTTGATGTGGATACGAAGTATACACGACACATCGCAATGAATATTATATCTTATCACGAAACATATAAATGAGATGCGATATCCCGCTTGAAGGAGCATTAGAACACCATTGCTACGATACG
>NW_027490892.1:0-35028 GCF_050948175.1 Xylocopa sonorina | reverse complement strand
CGATACGTTGACATCTGCAAACGCTATTTCCTTGCAAGGAAGTGAGCATTTACATTTAGTTGATGTGTAGACGAGGAATACATAACACTTCGCAAATCATATTATATCTTACCATGAAACATAGAAATGAGATACGATATCGCGTTTTAAGAAGCATTAGAACACTATTGCTACGATAGGTAGACATTTGCAAACGCTATTTCCTAGCAAAGAAGTCTCGCATTTACATTCATTTGAAGTATAGGCGAGGAATACATAACACTTCGCAAATAATATTACATCTTACCATGAAACATAGAAATGAGATGCGATATCGCGTTTTAAGAAGCATTAGAACTCTATTGCTACGATACGTAGACTTCTGCAATCGCTATTTCCTAGCAAGGAAGTGTCGCATTTACATTCATTTGAATCGTAGACGAGGAACACATAACACTTCGCAAATCATATTATATCTTACCATGAAACATAGAAATCAGATGCGATATCGCGTTTTAAGAAGCATTAGAACTCTATTGCTACGATACCTAGACATCTGCAGACGCTATTTCCTTGCAAGGAAGTGTCGCATTTACATTCATTTGAAATGTAGACGAGGAATACATGATACTTCGCAAATCATATTATATCATACCATGAAACATGGAAATGAGATGCGATAATAGCGTTTAAGAAGCGTTTTAAGAAGCATTAGAACTCTATTGCTACGATACCTAGACATCTGCAGATGCTATTTCCTAGCAAGGAAGTGTCGCATTTACATTCATTTGAAGTGTAGACGAGGAATACATGATACTTCGCAAATCATGTTATACCTTACCATGAAACATAGAAATGAGATGCGATATCGCGTTTTAAGAATCATATGAACTCTATTGCTACGAGACGTAGACATCTGCAATCGCTATTTCCTTGCAAGGAAGTGTCGCATTTACATTCATTTGAAGTGTAGACGAGGAATACATAACACTTCGCAAATCATATTATATCTTACCATGAAACATAGAATTGAGATGCGATATCGCGTTTTAAGAAGTATTAGAACTCTATTGCTACGATACGTAGACATCTGCAGACGCTATTTCCTAGCAAGGAAGTGTCGCATTTACATTCATTTGAAGTGTGGACGAGGAATACATGATACTTCGCAAATCATATTATATCTTACCATGAAACATAGAAATGAGATGCGATATCGCGTTTTAAGAAGCATTTGAACTCTATTGCTTCGATACGTAGACATCTGCAAACGCTATTTCCTAGCAAGGAAGTGTCGCATTTACATTCATTTGAAGTGTAGACGAGGATTACATAACACTTCGCAAATCATATTATATCTTACCATGAAACATAGAAATGAGACGCGATATCGCGTTTTAAGAATCATAAGAACTCTATTGCTACGATACGTTGACATCTGCAAACGCTATTTCCTTGCAAGGAAGTGCGCATTTACATTTAGTTGATGTGTAGACGAGGAATACATAACACTTCGCAAATCATATTATATCTTACCATGGAACATAGAAATGAGATACGATATCGCGTTTTAAGAAGCATTAGAACACTATTGCTACGATAGGTAGACATTTGTAAACGCTATTTCCTAGCAAAGAAGTCTCGCATTTACATTCATTTGAAGTATAGGTGAGGAATACATAACACTTCGCAAATAATATTACATCTTACCATGAAACATAGAAATGAGGTGCGATATCGCGTTTTAAGAAGCATTAGAACTCTATTGCTACGTTACGTAGACTTCTGCAATCGCTATTTCCTAGCAAGGAAGTGTCGCATTTACATTCATTTGATTCGTAGACGAGGAACACATAACACTTCGCAAATCATATTATATCTTACCATGAAACATAGAAATGAGATGCGATATCGCGTTTTAAGAAGCATTTGAACTCTATTGCTACGATACGTAGACATCTGCAAACGCTATTTCCTTGCAAGGAAGTGTCGCATTTACATTCGTTTGAATCGTAGACGAGGAATACATAACACTTCGCAAATCATATTATATCTTACCATGAAACATAGAATTGAGATGCGATATCGCGTTTTAAGAAGTATTAGAACTCTATTGCTACGATACGTAGACATCTGCAGACGCTATTTCCTAGCAAGGAAGTGTCGCATTTACATTCATTTGAAGTGTAGACGAGGAATACATGATACTTCGCAAATCATATTATATCTTACCATGAAACATAGAAATGAGATGCGATATCGCGTTTTAACAATCATAAGAACTCTATTGCTACGATACCTAGACATCTGCAAACGCTATTTCCTCGCAAGGAAGTGTCGCATTTACATTCAATTGAATCGTAGTCGAGGAATGCATAACACATCGCAATGAATATTATATCTTATCAGGAAACATAGATATGAGATGCAATATCTCGTTTTAAGAAGCATTTGAACTCTATTGCTTCGATACGTAGACATCTGCAAACGCTATTTCCTTGCAAGGAAGTGTCGCATTTACATTCATTTGAAGTGTAGACGAGGAATACATAACACTTCGCAAATCATATTATATCTTACCATGAAACATAGAAATGAGATGCGACATCGCGTTCTAAGAAGCATTAGAACACTACTGCTACGATAGGTAGATATTTGCAAACGCTATTTCCTTGCAAGGAAGTGTCGCATTTACATTCATTTGAAGTGTAGACGAGGAATACATAACACTTCGCAAATCATGTTATATCTTACCATGGAACATAGAAATGAGATGCGATATCGCGTTTTAAGAAGCATTAGAACTCTATTGCTACGATACGTAGACTTCTGCAAACGCTATTTCCTTGCAAGGAAGTGTCGCATTTACATTCATTTGAAGTGTAGACGAGGAATACATAGCACTTCGCAAATCATATTATATCTTACCATGAAACATAGAAATGAGATGCGATATCGCGTTTTAAGAAGCATTAGGACACTATTGCTACGATACCTAGAAATCTGCAGACGCTATTTCCTAGCAAGGAAGTGTCGCATTTACATTCATTTGAAATGTAGACGAGGAATACATGATACTTCGCAAATCATATTATATCATACCATGAAACATAGAAATGAGTTGCGATATCGCGTTTTAAGAAGCATTAGAACTCTATTGCAACGATACCTAGACATCTGCAAACGCTATTTCCTAGCAAGGAAGTGTCGCATTTACTTTCATTTGAAGTGTAGACGAGGAATACATGATACTTCGCAAATCATATTATATCTTACCATGAAACATAGAAATGAGATGCGATATTGCGTTATAAGAAGCATTAGAACTCTATTGCTACGATACCTAGACATCTGCAGATGCTATTTCCTAGCAAGGAAGTGTCGCATTTACATTCATTTGAAGTGTAGACGAGGAATACATGATACTTCGCAAATCATATTATATCTTACCATGAAACATAGAAATGAAATGCGATTTCGCGTTTTAAGAAGCATTAGAACACTATTGCTACGATAGGTAGACATTTGCAACCGCTATTTCCTAGCAAAGAAGTCTCGCATTTACATTCATTTGAAGTATAGGCGAGGAATACATAACACTTCGCAAATAATATTACATCTTACCATGAAACATAGAAATGAGATGCGATATCGCGTTTTAAGAAGCATTAGAACTCTATTGCTACGATACCTAGACATCTGCAGACGCTATTTCCTAGCAAGGAAGTGTCGCATTTGCATTCATTTGAAGTGTAGACGAGGAATACATGATACTTCGCAAATCATATTATATCTTACCATGAAACATAGAAATGAGATGCGATATCGCGTTTTAAGAAGCATTAGAACTCTATTGCTACGATACCTAGACATCTGCAGATGCTATTTCCTAGCAAGGAAGTGTCGCATTTACATTCATTTGAAGTGTAGACGAGGAATACATGATACTTCGCAAATCATATTATATCTTACCATGAAACATAGAAATGAGATGCGATATTGCGTTTTAAGAAGCATTAGAACTCTATTGCTACGATACCTAGACATCTGCAGATGCTATTTCCTAGCAAGGAAGTGTCGCATTTACATTCATTTGAAGTGTAGACGAGGAATACATGATACTTCGCAAATCATATTAGATCTTACCATGAAACATAGAAATGAAATGCGATTTCGCGTTTTAAGAAGCATTAGAACACTATTGCTACGATAGGTAGACATTTGCAAACGCTATTTCCTAGCAAAGAAGTCTCGCATTTACATTCATTTGAAGTATGGGCGAGGAATACATAACACTTCGCAAATAATATTACATCTTACCATGAAACATAGAAATGAGATGCGATATCGCGTTTTAAGAAGCATTAGAACTCTATTGCTACGATACCTAGACATCTGCAGACGCTATTTCCTAGCAAGGAAGTGTCGCATTTGCATTCATTTGAAGTGTAGACGAGGAATACATGATACTTCGCAAATCATATTATATCTTACCATGAAACATAGAAATGAGATGCGATATCGCGTTTTAAGAATCAAAAGAACTCTATTGCTACGATACCTAGACATCTGCAAACGCTATTTCCTCGCAAGGAAGTGTCGCATTTACATTCATTTGAATCGTAGACGAGGAATGCATAACACATCGCAATGAATATTATATCTTATCAGGAAACATAGATATGAGATGCAATATCTCGTTTTAAGAAGCATTTGAACTCTATTGCTTCGATACGTAGACATCTGCAAACGCTATTTCCTAGCAAGGAAGTGTCGCATTTACATTCATTTGAATCGTAGACGAGGAATGCATAACACATCGCAATGAATATTATATCTTATCAGGAAACATAGATATGAGATGCAATATCTCGTTTTAAGAAGCATTTGAACTCTATTGCTTCGATACGTAGACATCTGCAAACGCTATTTCCCAGCAAGGAAGTGTCGCATTTACATTCATTTGAAGTGTAGACGAGGATTACATAACACTTCGCAAATCATATTATATCTTACCATGAAACATAGAAATGAGATGCGATATCGTGTTTCAAGAATCATAAGAACTCTATTGCTACGATACGTTGACATCTGCAAACGCTATTTCCTTGCAAGGAAGTGCGCATTTACATTTAGTTGATGTGTAGACGAGGAATACATAACACTTCGCAAATCATATTATATCTTACCATGAAACATAGAAATGAGATGCGATATCGCGTTTTAAGAAGCATTAGAACTCTATTGCTACGATACGTAGACTTCTGCAATCGCTATTTCCTAGCAAGGAAGTGTCGCATTTACATTCATTTGAATCGTAGACGAGGAATACATAACACTTCGCAAATCAAATTATATCTTACCATGAAACATAGAAATGAGATGCGATATCGCGTTTTAAGAAGCATTTGAACTCTATTGCTACGATACGTAGACATCTGCAAACGCTATTTCCTTGCAAGGAAGTGTCGCATTTACATTCATTTGAATCGTAGACGAGGAATACATAACACTTCGCAAATCATATTATATCTTACCATGAAACATAGAATTGAGATGCGATATCGCGTTTTAAGAAGCATTAGAACTCTATTGCTACGATACCTAGACATCTGCAGACGCTATTTCCTAGCAAGGAAGTGTCGCATTTACATTCATTTGAAGTGTAGACGAGGAATACATGATACTTCGCAAATCATATTATATCTTACCATGAAACATAGAAATGAGATGCGATATCGCGTTTTAACAATCATAAGAACTCCATTGCTAAGACACCTAGACATCTGCAAACGCTATTTCCTCGCAAGGAAGTGTCGCATTTACATTCAATTGATTCGTAGTCGAGGAATGCATAACACATCGCAATGAATATTATATCTTATCAGGAAACATAGATATGAGATGCAATATCTCGTTTTAAGAAGCATTTGAACTCTATTACTTCGATACGTAGACATCTGCAAACGCTATTTCCTAGGCAAGGAAGTGTCGCATTTACATTCATTTGAATTGTAGGCGAGGAATACATGATACTTCGCAATGAATATTATATCTTACCATGAAACATAGATATGAGATGCAATATCTCGTTTTAAGAAGCATTTGAACTCTATTGCTTCGATAGGTAGACATTTGCAAACGCTATTTCCTAGCAAAGAAGTCTCGCATTTACATTCATTTGAAGTATAGGCGAGGAATACATAACACTTCGCAAATAATATTACATCTTACCATGAAAGATAGAAATGAGATGCGATATCGCGTTTTAAGAAGCATTAGAACTCTATTGCTACGATACGTAGACTTCTGCAATCGCTATTTCCTAGCAAGGAAGTGCGCACTTACATTTAGTTGATATGTAGACGAGGAATACATAACACTTCGCAAATCATATTATATCTTACCATGAAACATAGAAATGAGATACGATATCGCGTTTTAAGAAGCATTAGAACACTATTGCTACGATAGGTAGACATTTGCAAACGCTATTTCCTAGCAAAGAAGTCTCGCATTTACATTCATTTGAAGTATAGGCGAGGAATACATAACACTTCGCAAATAATATTACATCTTACCATGAAAGATAGAAATGAGATGCGATATCGCGTTTTAAGAAGCATTAGAACTCTATTGCTACGATACGTAGACTTCTGCAATCGCTATTTCCTAGCAAGGAAGTGTCGCATTTACATTCATTTGAATCGTAGACGAGGAATGCATAACACTTCGCAAATCAAATTATATCTTACCATGAAACATAGAAATGAGATGCGATATCGCGTTTTAAGAAGCATTTGAACTCTATTGCTACGATACGTAGACATCTGCAAACGCTATTTCCTTGCAAGGAAGTGTCGCATTTACATTCATTTGAATCGTAGACGAGGAATACATAACACTTCGCAAATAATATTACATATTACCATGAAAGATAGAAATGAGATGCGATATCGCGTTTTAAGAAGCATTTGAACTCTATTGCTACGATACGTAGACATCTGCAAACGCTATTTCCTTTCAAGTAAGTGTCGCAGTTACAATCATTTGAATCGTAGACAAGGAATACATAACACTTCGCAAATCATATTATATCTTACCATGAAACATAGAAATGAGATGCGATATCGCGTTTTAAGAAGCATTTGAACTCTATTGCTACGATACGTAGACATCTGCAATCGCTATTTCCTTGCAAGGAAGTGTCGCATTTACATTCATTTGAAGTGTAGACGAGGAATACATAACACTTCGCAAATCATATTATATCTTACCATGAAACATAGAATTGACATGCGATATCGCGTTTTAAGAAGTATTAGAACTCTATTGCTACGATACCTAGACATCTGCAGATGCTATTTACTAGCGAGGAAGTGTCGCAATTACATTCATTTGAAGTGTAGACGAGGAATACATGATACTTCGCAAATCATATTATATCTTACCATGAAACATAGAAATGAGATGCGATATCGCGTTTTAAGAATCAAAAGAACTCTATTGCTACGATACCTAGACATCTGCAAACGCTATTTCCTCGCAAGGAAGTGTCGCATTTACATTCATTTGAATCGTAGACGAGGAATGCATAACACATCGCAATGAATATTATATCTTATCAGGAAACATAGATATGAGATGCAATATCTCGTTTTAAGAAGCATTTGAACTCTATTGCTTCGATACGTAGACATCTGCAAACGCTATTTCCTAGCAAGGAAGTGTCGCATTTACATTCATTTGAAGTGTAGGCGAGGATTACATAACACTTCGCAAATCATATTATATCTTACCATGAAACATAGAAATGAGATGCGATATCGTGTTTTAAGAATCATAAGAACTCTATTGCTACGATACGTTGACATCTGCAAACGCTATTTCCTTGCAAGGAAGTGCGCATTTACATTTAGTTGATGTGTAGACGAGGAATACATAACACTTCGCAAATCATATTATATCTTACCATGAAACATAGAAATGAGATACGATATCGCGTTTTAAGAAGCATTAGAACACTATTGCTACGATAGGTAGACATTTGCAAACGCTATTTCCTAGCAAAGAAGTCTCGCATTTACATTCATTTGAAGTATAGGCGAGGAATACATAACACTTCGCAAATAATATTACATCTTACCATGAAAGATAGAAATGAGATGCGATATCGCGTTTTAAGAAGCATTAGAACTCTATTGCTACGATACGTAGACTTCTGCAATCGCTATTTCCTAGCAAGGAAGTGTCGCATTTACATTCATTTGAATCGTAGACGAGGAATACATAACACTTCGCAAATCAAATTATATCTTACCATGAAACATAGAAATGAGATGCGATATCGCGTTTTAAGAAGCATTTGAACTCTATTGCTACGATACGTAGACATCTGCAAACGCTATTTCCTTGCAAGGAAGTGTCGCATTTACATTCATTTGAATCGTAGACGAGGAATACATAACACTTCGCAAATCATATTATATCTTACCATGAAACATAGAATTGAGATGCGATATCGCGTTTTAAGAAGCATTAGAACTCTATTGCTACGATACCTAGACATCTGCAGACGCTATTTCCTAGCAAGGAAGTGTCGCATTTACATTCATTTGAAGTGTAGACGAGGAATACATGATACTTCGCAAATCATATTATATCTTACCATGAAACATAGAAATGAGATGCGATATCGCGTTTTAACAATCATAAGAACTCTATTGCTACGATACCTAGACATCTGCAAACGCTATTTCCTCGCAAGGAAGTGTCGCATTTACATTCAATTGAATCGTAGTCGAGGAATGCATAACACATCGCAATGAATATTATATCTTATCAGGAAACATAGATATGAAATGCAATATCTCGTTTTAAGAAGCATTTGAACTCTATTGCTTCGATACGTAGACATCTGCAAACGCTATTTCCTAGCAAGGAAGTGTCGCGTTTACATTCATTTGAAGTGTAGACGAGGATTACATAACACTTCGCAAATAATATTACATCTTACCATGAAACATAGAAATGAGATGCGATATCGCGTTTTAAGATGCATTAGAACTCTATTGCTACGATACGTAGACTTCTGCAATCGCTATTTCCTAGCAAGGAAGTGTCGCATTTACATTCATTTAAATTGTAGGCGAGGAATGCATAACACTTCGCAATGAATATTATGTCTTATCATGAAACATAGATATGAGATGCAATATCTCGTTTTAAGAAGCATTTGAACTCTATTGCTTCGATACTTTGACATCTGCAAACGCTATTTCCTAGCAAAGAAGTCTCGCATTTACATTCATTTGAAGTATAGGCGAGGAATACATAACACTTCGCAAATAATATTACATCTTACCATGAAACATAGAAATAAGATGCGATATCGCGTTTTAAGAAGCATTAGAACTCTATTGCTACGATACCTAGACATCTGCAGACGCTATTTGCTTGCAAGGAAGTGTCGCATTTACATTCATTTGAAATGTAGACGAGGAATACATGATACTTCGCAAATCATATTATATCATACCATGAAACATGGAAATGAGATGCGATAATAGCGTTTAAGAAGCGTTTTAAGAAGCATTAGAACTCTATTGCTACGATACCTAGACATCTGCAGATGCTATTTCCTAGCAAGGAAGTGTCGCATTTACATTCATTTGAAGTGTAGACGAGGAATACATGATACTTCGCAAATCATGTTATACCTTACCATGAAACATAGAAATGAGATGCGATATCGCGTTTTAAGAATCATAAGAACTCTATTGCTACGATACGTTGACATCTGCAAACGCTATTTCCTTGCAAGGAAGTGAGCATTTACATTTAGTTGATGTGTAGACGAGGAATACATAACACTTCGCAAATCATATTATATCTTACCATGAAACATAGAAATGAGATACGATATCGCGTTTTAAGAAGCATTAGAACACTATTGCTACGATAGGTAGACATTTGCAAACGCTATTTCCTAGCAAAGAAGTCTCGCATTTACATTCATTTGAAGTATAGGCGAGGAATACATAACACTTCGCAAATAATATTACATCTTACCATGAAACATAGAAATGAGATGCGATATCGCGTTTTAAGAAGCATTAGAACTCTATTGCTACGATACGTAGACTTCTGCAATCGCTATTTCCTAGCAAGGAAGTGTCGCATTTACATTCATTTGAATCGTAGACGAGGAACACATAACACTTCGCAAATCATATTATATCTTACCATGAAACATAGAAATCAGATGCGATATCGCGTTTTAAGAAGCATTAGAACTCTATTGCTACGATACCTAGACATCTGCAGACGCTATTTCCTTGCAAGGAAGTGTCGCATTTACATTCATTTGAAATGTAGACGAGGAATACATGATACTTCGCAAATCATATTATATCATACCATGAAACATGGAAATGAGATGCGATAATAGCGTTTAAGAAGCGTTTTAAGAAGCATTAGAACTCTATTGCTACGATACCTAGACATCTGCAGATGCTATTTCCTAGCAAGGAAGTGTCGCATTTACATTCATTTGAAGTGTAGACGAGGAATACATGATACTTCGCAAATCATGTTATACCTTACCATGAAACATAGAAATGAGATGCGATATCGCGTTTTAAGAATCATATGAACTCTATTGCTACGAGACGTAGACATCTGCAATCGCTATTTCCTTGCAAGGAAGTGTCGCATTTACATTCATTTGAAGTGTAGACGA
Source organism: Xylocopa sonorina (assembly GCF_050948175.1). Lineage (NCBI taxonomy): Eukaryota > Metazoa > Arthropoda > Insecta > Hymenoptera > Apidae > Xylocopa > Xylocopa sonorina. Next base: position 24,308 of record NW_027490892.1, on the reverse strand, counting down.
GGAATACATAACACTTCGCAAATCATATTATATCTTACCATGAAACATAGAATTGAGATGCGATATCGCGTTTTAAGAAGTATTAGAACTCTATTGCTACGATACGTAGACATCTGCAGACGCTATTTCCTAGCAAGGAAGTGTCGCATTTACATTCATTTGAAGTGTGGACGAGGAATACATGATACTTCGCAAATCATATTATATCTTACCATGAAACATAGAAATGAGATGCGATATCGCGTTTTAAGAAGCATTTGAACTCTATTGCTTCGATACGTAGACATCTGCAAACGCTATTTCCTAGCAAGGAAGTGTCGCATTTACATTCATTTGAAGTGTAGACGAGGATTACATAACACTTCGCAAATCATATTATATCTTACCATGAAACATAGAAATGAGACGCGATATCGCGTTTTAAGAATCATAAGAACTCTATTGCTACGATACGTTGACATCTGCAAACGCTATTTCCTTGCAAGGAAGTGCGCATTTACATTTAGTTGATGTGTAGACGAGGAATACATAACACTTCGCAAATCATATTATATCTTACCATGGAACATAGAAATGAGATACGATATCGCGTTTTAAGAAGCATTAGAACACTATTGCTACGATAGGTAGACATTTGTAAACGCTATTTCCTAGCAAAGAAGTCTCGCATTTACATTCATTTGAAGTATAGGCGAGGAATACATAACACTTCGCAAATAATATTACATCTTACCATGAAACATAGAAATGAGGTGCGATATCGCGTTTTAAGAAGCATTAGAACTCTATTGCTACGTTACGTAGACTTCTGCAATCGCTATTTCCTAGCAAGGAAGTGTCGCATTTACATTCATTTGATTCGTAGACGAGGAACACATAACACTTCGCAAATCATATTATATCTTACCATGAAACATAGAAATGAGATGCGATATCGCGTTTTAAGAAGCATTTGAACTCTATTGCTACGATACGTAGACATCTGCAAACGCTATTTCCTTGCAAGGAAGTGTCGCATTTACATTCGTTTGAATCGTAGACGAGGAATACATAACACTTCGCAAATCATATTATATCTTACCATGAAACATAGAATTGAGATGCGATATCGCGTTTTAAGAAGTATTAGAACTCTATTGCTACGATACGTAGACATCTGCAGACGCTATTTCCTAGCAAGGAAGTGTCGCATTTACATTCATTTGAAGTGTAGACGAGGAATACATGATACTTCGCAAATCATATTATATCTTACCATGAAACATAGAAATGAGATGCGATATCGCGTTTTAACAATCATAAGAACTCTATTGCTACGATACCTAGACATCTGCAAACGCTATTTCCTCGCAAGGAAGTGTCGCATTTACATTCAATTGAATCGTAGTCGAGGAATGCATAACACATCGCAATGAATATTATATCTTACCATGAAACATAGAAATGAGATTCGATACCGCGTTTTAAGAAGCATTAGAAAGCTATTGCCACGAAACGTAGACATCTGCAAACGCTATTTCCTAGCGAGGAAATATCGCATTCACATTCATTTGAAGTGTAGACGAGGAATACATGATACTTCGCAAATCACATTAAATCTTACCATGAAACATAGAATGGAGATGCGATATCGCATTCTAAGAAGCATTAGAACGCTAATGCTACGATAGGTAGACATTTGCAAACGCTATTTCCTAGCAAAGAAGTGTCGCATTTACATTCATTTGAAGTGTAGACGAGGAATACATAACACTTCGCAAATCATATTACATCTTACCATGAAACATAGAAATGAGATGCGACATCGCGTTTTAAGAAGTTTTAGAACTCTATTGCTACGATACCTAGACATCTGCAGACGCTATTTCCTAGCAAGGAAGTGTCGCATTTACATTCATTTGAAGTGTAGACGAGGAATACATGACACTTCGCAAATCATATTATATCTTACCATGAAACATAGAAATGAGATGCGATATCGCGTTTTAAGAAGCATTAGAACACTATTGTTACGATACCTAGACAACTGCAGACGCTATTTCCTAGCAAGGAAGTGTCGCATTTACATCCATTTGAATCGTAGAGCTGGAATGCATAACACTTCGCATTGAATATTATATCTTATCATGAAACATAGATATGAGATGCAATATCTCGTTTTAGGAAGCATTTGAACTCTATTGCTTCGATACGTAGACATCTGCAAACGCTATTTCCTTGCAAGGAAGTGTCGCATTTACATTCATTTGTAGTGTAGACGAGGAATACATGACACTTCGCAAATCATATTATATCTTACCATGAAACATAAAAATGAGATTCGATATAGCGTTTTAAGTAGCATTAGAAAGCTATTGCTACGATACGTAGACATCTGCAAACGCTATTTCCTAGCGAGGAAGTATCGCATTCACATTCATTTGAAGTATAGACGAGTAAAACATAACACTTCGCAAATCATATTATATCTTACCATGAAACATAGAAATGAGATGCGACATCGCGTTCTAAGAAGCATTAGAACACTACTGCTACGATAGGTAGATATTTGCAAACGCTATTTCCTTGCAAGGAAGTGTCGCATTTACATTCATTTGAAGTGTAGACGAGGAATACATAACACTTCGCAAATCATGTTATATCTTACCATGGAACATAGAAATGAGATGCGATATCGCGTTTTAAGAAGCATTAGAACTCTATTGCTACGATACGTAGACTTCTGCAAACGCTATTTCCTTGCAAGGAAGTGTCGCATTTACATTCATTTGAAGTGTAGAATAGGAATACATAGCACTTCGCAAATCATATTATATCTTACCATGAAACATAGAAATGAGATGCGATATCGCGTTTTAAGAAGCATTAGGACACTATTGCTACGATACCTAGAAATCTGCAGACGCTATTTCCTAGCAAGGAAGTGTCGCATTTACATTCATTTGAAATGTAGACGAGGAATACATGATACTTCGCAAATCATATTATATCATACCATGAAACATAGAAATGAGTTGCGATATCGCGTTTTAAGAAGCATTAGAACTCTATTGCAACGATACCTAGACATCTGCAAACGCTATTTCCTAGCAAGGAAGTGTCGCATTTACATTCATTTGAAGTGTAGACGAGGAATACATGATACTTCGCAAATCATATTATATCTTACCATGAAACATAGAAATGAGATGCGATATTGCGTTATAAGAAGCATTAGAACTCTATTGCTACGATACCTAGACATCTGCAGATGCTATTTCCTAGCAAGGAAGTGTCGCATTTACATTCATTTGAAGTGTAGACGAGGAATACATGATACTTCGCAAATCATATTATATCTTACCATGAAACATAGAAATGAAATGCGATTTCGCGTTTTAAGAAGCATTAGAACACTATTGCTACGATAGATAGACATTTGCAACCGCTATTTCCTAGCAAAGAAGTCTCGCATTTACATTCATTTGAAGTATAGGCGAGGAATACATAACAATTCGCAAATAATATTACATCTTACCATGAAACATAGAAATGAGATGCGATATCGCGTTTTAAGAAGCATTAGAACTCTATTGCTACGATACATAGACATCTGCAGACGCCATTTCCTAGCAAGGAAGTGTCGCATTTGCATTCATTTGAAGTGTAGACGAGGAATACATGATACTTCGCAAATCATATTATATCTTACCATGAAACATAGAAATGAGATGCGATATCGCGTTTTAAGAAGCATTAGAACTCTATTGCTACGATACCTAGACATCTGCAGATGCTATTTCCTAGCAAGGAAGTGTCGCATTTACATTCATTTGAAGTGTAGACGAGGAATACATGATACTTCGCAAATCATATTATATCTTACCATGAAACATAGAAATGAGATGCGATATTGCGTTTTAAGAAGCATTAGAACTCTATTGCTACGATACCTAGACATCTGCAGATGCTATTTCCTAGCATTGAAGTGTCGCATTTACATTCATTTGAAGTGTAGACGAGGAATACATGATACTTCGCAAATCATATTAGATCTTACCATGAAACATAGAAATGAAATGCGATTTCGCGTTATAAGAAGCATTAGAACACTATTGCTACGATAGGTAGACATTTGCAAACGCTATTTCCTAGCAAAGAAGTCTCGCATTTACATTCATTTGAAGTATGGGCGAGGAATACATAACACTTCGCAAATAATATTACATCTTACCATGAAACATAGAAATGAGATGCGATATCGCGTTTTTAGAAGCATTAGAACTCTATTGCTACGATAACTAGACATCTGCAGACGCTATTTCCTAGCAAGGAAGTGTCGCATTTGCATTCATTTGAAGTGTAGACGAGGAATACATGATACTTCGCAAATCATATTATATCTTACCATGAAACATAGAAATGAGATGCGATATCGCGTTTTAAGAAGCATTAGAACTCTATTGCTACGATACCTAGACATCTGCAGATGCTATTTCCTAGCAAGGAAGTGTCGCATTTACATTCATTTGAAGTGTAGACGAGGAATACATGATACTTCGCAAATCATATTATATCTTACCATGAAACATATAAATGAGATGCGATATCGCGTTTTAAGAAGCATTAGAACTCTATTGCTACGATACCTAGACATCTGCAGATGCTATTTCCTAGCAAGGAAGTGTCGCATTTACATTCATTTGAAGTGTAGACGAGGAATACATGATACTTCGCAAATCATATTATATCTTACCATGAAACATATAAATGAGATGCGATATCGCGTTTTAAGAAGCATTTGAACTCTATTGCTACGATACGTAGACATCTGCAGACGCTATTTCCTAGCAAGGAAGTGTCGCATTTACATTCATTTGAAGTGTAGACGAGGAATACATGATACTTCGCAAATCATATTATATCTTACCATGAAACATAGAAATGAGATGCGATATCGCGTTCTAAGAATCATAAGAACTCTATTGCTACGATACGTAGACATCTGCAAACGCTATTTCCTTGCAAGGAAGTGTCGCATTTACATTCATTTGAATCGTAGACGAGGAATGCATAACACTTTGCAATGAATATTATATCTTATCATGAAACATAGATATGAAATGCGATATCTTGTTTTTAGAAGCATTTGAACTCTATTGCTACGATACGTAGACATCTGCAAACGCTGTTTCCTTGCAAGGAAGTGTCGCATTTACATCCATTTGAATCGCAGGCGAGGAATGCATAACACTTCGCAATGAATATTATATCTTATCATGAAACATAGATATGAGATGCAATATCTCGTTTTAACAAGCATTAGAACACTATTGCTACGATTGGTAGACATTTGCAAATGCTATTTCCTAGCAAAGAAGTGTCGCATTTACAAACATTTGAATCGTAGACGAGGAATGCATAACACTTCGTAATGAATATTATATCTTACCATGAAACATAGAAATGAGATTCGATACCGCGTTTTAAGAAGCATTAGAAAGCTATTGCCACGAAACGTAGACATCTGCAAACGCTATTTCCTAGCGAGGAAATATCGCATTCACATTCATTTGAAGTGTAGACGAGGAATACATGATACTTCGCAAATCACATTAAATCTTACCATGAAACATAGAATGGAGATGCGATATCGCATTCTAAGAAGCATTAGAACGCTAATGCTACGATAGGTAGACATTTGCAAACGCTATTTCCTAGCAAAGAAGTGTCGCATTTACATTCATTTGAAGTGTAGACGAGGAATACATAACACTTCGCAAATCATATTACATCTTACCATGAAACATAGAAATGAGATGCGACATCGCGTTTTAAGAAGTTTTAGAACTCTATTGCTACGATACCTAGACATCTGCAGACGCTATTTCCTAGCAAGGAAGTGTCGCATTTACATTCATTTGAAGTGTAGACGAGGAATACATGACACTTCGCAAATCATATTATATCTTACCATGAAACATAGAAATGAGATGCGATATCGCGTTTTAAGAAGCATTAGAACACTATTGTTACGATACCTAGACAACTGCAGACGCTATTTCCTAGCAAGGAAGTGTCGCATTTACATCCATTTGAATCGTAGAGCTGGAATGCATAACACTTCGCATTGAATATTATATCTTATCATGAAACATAGATATGAGATGCAATATCTCGTTTTAGGAAGCATTTGAACTCTATTGCTTCGATACGTAGACATCTGCAAACGCTATTTCCTTGCAAGGAAGTGTCGCATTTACATTCATTTGTAGTGTAGACGAGGAATACATGACACTTCGCAAATCATATTATATCTTACCATGAAACATAAAAATGAAATTCGATATAGCGTTTTAAGTAGCATTAGAAAGCTATTGCTACGATACGTAGACATCTGCAAACGCTATTTCCTAGCGAGGAAGTATCGCATTCACATTCATTTGAAGTATAGACGAGTAAAACATAACACTTCGCAAATCATATTATATCATACCATGAAACATAGAAATGAGATGCGATATCGCGTTTTAAGAAGCATTAGAAATCTATTGCTACGATACGTAGACATCTGCAAACGCAATTTCCTAGCGGGGAAGTGTCGCATTCACATTCATTTGAAGTGTAGACGAGGAATACACAATACTTCGCAAATCATATTATATCTTACCATGAAACATAGAAATGAGATGCGATATCGCGTTCTAAGAATCATAAGAACTCTATTGCTACGATACGTAGACATCTGCAAACGCTATTTCCTTGCAAGGAAGTGTCGCATTTACATTCATTTGAATCGTAGACGAGGAATGCATAACACTTCGCAATGAATATTATATCTTATCATGAAACATAGATATGAGATGCAATATCTCGTTTTAAGAAACATTTGAACTCTATTGCTTCGATATGTAGACATCTGCAAACGCTATTTCCTTGCAAGGAAGTGTCACATTTACATTCATTTGAAGTGTAGACGACGAATACATAACACTTCGCAAATCATATTATATCTTACCATGAAACATAGAAATGAGATGCGACATCGCGTTCTAAGAAGCATTAGAACACTACTGCTACGATAGGTAGACATCTGCAAACGCCATTTCCTAGCGAGGAAGTGTCGCATTTATACTCATTTGAAGTGTAGGCGAGGAATACATAACACTTCGCAAGGAATATTACATCTTATCATGAAACATAGAATTGAGATGCGATATCTTGTTTATGAAGCATTTGAACTCTATTGCTTCGATACGTAGACATCTGCAAACGCTATTTCCTAGCAAGGAAGTGTCGCATTTACATCCATTTGAATCGTAGACGAGGAATGCATAACACTTCGCAATGAATATTATATCTTATCATGAAACATAGATATGAGATGCGATATCGCGTTTTAAGAAGTATTAGAACTCTATTGCTACGATACGTAGACATCTGCAGACGCTATTTCCTAGCAAGGAAGTGTCGCATTTACATTCATTTGAAGTGTAGACGAGGAATACATAACACTTCGCAAATCATATTATATCTTACCATGAAACATAGAAATGAGATGCGACATCGCGTTCTAAGAAGCATTAGAACACTACTGCTACGATAGGTAGATATTTGCAAACGCTATTTCCTTGCAAGGAAGTGTCGCATTTACATTCATTTGAAGTGTAGACGAGGAATACATAACACTTCGCAAATCATGTTATATCTTACCATGGAACATAGAAATGAGATGCGATATCGCGTTTTAAGAATCATTAGAACTCTATTGCTACGATACGTAGACTTCTGCAAACGCTATTTCCTTGCAAGGAAGTGTCGCATTTACATTCATTTGAAGTGTAGACGAGGAATACATAGCACTTCGCAAATCATATTATATCTTACCATGAAACATAGAAATGAGATGCGATATCGCGTTTTAAGAAGCATTAGGACACTATTGCTACGATACCTAGAAATCTGCAGACGCTATTTCCTAGCAAGGAAGTGTCGCATTTACATTCATTTGAAATGTAGACGAGGAATACATGATACTTCGCAAATCATATTATATCATACCATGAAACATAGAAATGAGTTGCGATATCGCGTTTTAAGAAGCATTAGAACTCTATTGCAACGATACCTAGACATCTGCAGACGCTATTTCCTAGCAAGGAAGTGTCGCATTTACATTCATTTGAAGTGTAGACGAGGAATACATGATACTTCGCAAATCATATTATATCTTACCATGAAACATAGAAATGAGATGCGATATCGCGTTTTAACAATCATAAGAACTCTATTGCTACGATACCTAGACATCTGCAAACGCTATTTCCTTGCAAGGAAGTGCGCATTTACATTTAGTTGATGTGTAGACGAGGAATACATAACACTTCGCAAATCATATTATATCTTACCATGAAACATAGAAATGAGATACGATATCGCGTTTTAAGAAGCATTAGAACACTATTGCTACGATAGGTAGACATTTGCAAACGCTATTTCCTAGCAAAGAAGTCTCGCATTTACATTCATTTGAAGTATAGGCGAGGAATACATAACACTTCGCAAATAATATTACATCTTACCATGAAACATAGAAATGAGATGCGATATCGCGTTTTAAGAAGCATTAGAACTCTATTGCTACGATACGTAGACTTCTGCAAACGCTATTTCCTTGCAAGGAAGTGTCGCATTTACATTCATTTGAAGTGTAGACGAGGAATACATGATACTTCGCAAATCATATTATATCTTACCATGAAACATAGAAATGAGATGCGATATCGCGTTTTAAGAATCATAAGAACTCTATTGCTACGATACCTAGACATCTGCAAACGCTATTTCCTCGCAAGGAAGTGTCGCATTTACATTCATTTGAATCGTAGACGAGGAATGCATAACACATCGCAATGAATATTATATCTTATCAGGAAACATAGATATGAGATGCAATATCTCGTTTTAAGAAGCATTTGAACTCTATTGCTTCGATACGTAGACATCTGCAAACGCTATTTCCTAGCAAGGAAGTGTCGCATTTACATTCATTTGAAGTGTAGACGAGGATTACATAACACTTCGCAAATCATATTATATCTTACCATGAAACATAGAAATGAGATGCGATATCGCGTTTTAAGAATCATAAGAACTCTATTGCTACGATACGTTGACATCTGCATACGCTATTTCCTTGCAAGGAAGTGCGCATTTACATTTAGTTGATGTGTAGACGAGGAATACATAACACTTCGCAAATAATATTACATCTTACCATGAAACATAGAAATGAGATGCGATATCGCGTTTTAAGAAGCATTAGAACTCTATTGCTACGATACGTAGACTTCTGCAATCGCTATTTCCTAGCAAGGAAGTGTCGCATTTACATTCAATTGAATCGTAGACGAGGAACACATAACACTTCGCAAATCATATTATATCTTACCATGAAACATAGAAATGAGATGCGACATCGCGTTCTAAGAAGCATTAGAACACTACTGCTACGATAGGTAGATATTTGCAAACGCTATTTCCTTGCAAGGATGTGTCGCATTTACATTCATTTGAAGTGTAGACGAGGAATACATAACACTTCGCAAATCATGTTATATCTTACCATGGAACATAGAAATGAGATGCGATATCGCGTTTTAAGAATCATTAGAACTCTATTGCTACGATACGTAGACTTCTGCAAACGCTATTTCCTTGCAAGGAAGTGTCGCATTTACATTCATTTGAAGTGTAGACGAGGAATACATAGCACTTCGCAAATCATATTATTTCTTACCATGAAACATAGAAATGAGATGCGATATCGCGTTTTAAGAAGCATTAGGACACTATTGCTACGATACCTAGAAATCTGCAGACGCTATTTCCTAGCAAGGAAGTGTCGCATTTACATTCATTTGAAATGTAGACGAGGAATACATGATACTTCGCAAATCATATTATATCATACCATGAAACATAGAAATGAGTTGCGATATCGCGTTTTAAGAAGCATTAGAACTCTATTGCAACGATACCTAGACATCTGCAGACGCTATTTCCTAGCAAGGAAGTGTCGCATTTACATTCATTTGAAGTGTAGACGAGGAATACATGATACTTCGCAAATCATATTATATCTTACCATGAAACATAGAAATGAGATGCGATATCGCGTTTTAACAATCATAAGAACTCTATTGCTACGATACCTAGACATCTGCAAACGCTATTTCCTCGCAAGGAAGTGTCGCATTTACATTCAATGGAACCGTAGTCGAGGAATGCATAACACATCGCAATGAATATTATATCTTATCAGGAAACATAGATATGAGATGCAATATCTCGTTTTAAGAAGCATTTGAACTCTATTGCTTCGATACGTAGACATCTGCAAACGCTATTTCCTAGCAAGGAAGTGTCGCATTTACATTCATTTGAAGTGTAGACGAGGATTACATAACACTTCGCAAATCATATTATATCTTACCATGAAACATAGAAATGAGATGCGATATCGCGTTTTAAGAATCATAAGAACTCTATTGCTACGATACGTTGACATCTGCGTACGCTATTTCCTTGCAAGGAAGTGCGCATTTACATTTAGTTGATGTGTAGACGAGGAATACATAACACTTCGCAAATCATATTATATCTTACCATGAAACATAGAAATGAGATACGATATCGCGTTTTAAGAAGCATTAGAACACTATTGCTACGATAGGTAGACATTTGCAAACGCTATTTCCTAGCAAAGAAGTCTCGCATTTACATTCATTTGAAGTATAGGCGAGGAATACATAACACTTCGCAAATAATATTACATCTTACCATGAAACATAGAAATGAGATGCGATATCGCGTTTTAAGAAGCATTAGAACTCTATTGCTACGATACGTAGACTTCTGCAAACGCTATTTCCTTGCAAGGAAGTGTCGCATTTACATTCATTTGAAGTGTAGACGAGGAATACATGATACTTCGCAAATCATATTATATCTTACCATGAAACATAGAAATGAGATGCGATATCGCGTTTTAAGAATCATAAGAACTCTATTGCTACGATACCTAGACATCTGCAAACGCTATTTCCTCGCAAGGAAGTGTCGCATTTACATTCATTTGAATCGTAGACGAGGAATGCATAACACATCGCAATGAATATTATATCTTATCAGGAAACATAGATATGAGATGCAATATCTCGTTTTAAGAAGCATTTGAACTCTATTGCTTATATACGTAGACATCTGCAAACGCTATTTCCTAGCAAGGAAGTGTCGCATTTACATTCATTTGAAGTGTAGACGAGGAATACATAACACTTCGCAAATCATATTATATCTTACCATGAAACATAGAAATGAGATGCGATATCGCGTTTTAAGAAGCATTAGAACTCTATTGCTGCGATACCTAGACATCTGCAGATGCTATTTCCTAGCAAGGAAGTGTCGCATTTACATTCATTTGAAATGTAGACGAGGAATACATGATACTTCGCAAATCATATTATATCATACCATGAAACATAGAAATGAGTTGCGATATCGCGTTTTAAGAAGCATTAGAACTCTATTGCTACGATACCTAGACATCTGCAGACGCTATTTCCTAGCAAGGAAGTGTCGCATTTACATTCATTTGAAGTGTAGACGAGGAATACATGATACTTCGCAAATCATATTATATCTTACCATGAAACATAGAAATGAGATGCGATATCGCGTTTTGAGAAGCATTAGAACTCTATTGCTGCGATACCTAGACATCTGCAGATGCTATTTCCTAGCAAGGAAGTGTCGCATTTACATTCATTTGAAGTGTAGACGAGGAATACATGATACTTCGCAAATCATATTATATCTTACCATGAATCATAGAAATGAGATGCGATTGCGCGTTTTAAGAATCATATGAACTCTATTGCTACGAGACGTAGACATCTGCAATCGCCATTTCCTTGCAAGGAAGTGTCGCATTTACATTCATTTGAAGTGTAGACAAGGAATACATGACACTTCGCAAATCATGTTATATCTTACCATGAAACATAGAAATGAGATGCGATATCGCGTTTTAAGAAGCATTAGAACACTATTGCTACGATAGGTAGACATTTGCAAACGCTATTTCCTAGGAAAGAAGTCTCGCATTTACATTCATTTGAAGTATAGGCGAGGAATACATAACACTTCGCAAATAATATTACATCTTACCATGAAACATAGAAATGAGATGCGATATCGCGTTTTAAGAAGCATTAGAACACTATTGCTACGATACGTAGACTACTGCAAACGCTATTTCCTTGCAAGGAAGTGTCGCATTTACATTCATTTGAAGTGTAGACGAGGAATACATAACACTTCGCAAATCATATTATATCTTACCATGAAACATAGAAATGAGATGCGATATCGCGTTTTAAGAAGCATTAGAACTCTATTGCTACGATACCTAGACATCTGCAGACGCTATTTCCTAGCAAGGAAGTGTCGCATTTATATTCATTTGAAATGTAGACGAGGAATACATGATACTTCGCAAATCATGTTATATCTTACCATGAAACATAGAAATGAGATGCGATATCGCGTTTTAAAGAAGCATTAGAACTCTATTGCTACGATACCTAGACATCTGCAGATGCTATTTCCTAGCAAGGAAGTGTCGCATTTACATTCATTTGAAGTGTAGACGAGGAATACATGATACCTCGCAAATCATATTATATCTTACCATGAAACATAGAAATGAGATTCGACATCGCGTTTTAAGAAGCATTAGATAGCTATTGCTACAATACGTAGACATCTGCAAACGCTATTTCCTAGCGAGGAAGTATCGCATTCACATTCATTTGAAGTGAGACAAGGAATACATAACACTTCGCAAATCATGTTATATCTTACCATGAAACATAGAAATGAGATGCGATATCGCGTTTAAGAAGCATTAGAACACTATTGCTACGATAGGTAGACATTTGCAAAAGCTATTTCCTAGGAAAGAAGTCTCGCATTTACATTCATTTGAAGTATAGGCGAGGAATACATAACACTTCGCAAATAATATTACATCTTACCATGAAACATAGAAATGAGATGCGATATCGCGTTTTAAGAAGCATTAGAACTCTATTGCTACGATAAGTAGACTTCTGCAAACGCTATTTCCTTGCAAGGAAGTGTCGGCATTTACATTCATTTGAAGTGTAGACGAGGAATACTTAACACTTCGCAAATCATATTATATCTTACCATGGAAACATAGAAATGAGATGCGATATCGCGTTTTAAGAAGCATTAGAACTCTATTGCTACGATACCCTAGACATCTGCAGATGCTATTTCCTAGCAAGGAAGTGTCGCATTTACATTCATTTGAAGTGTAGACGAGGAATACATGATACTTCGCAAATCATATTATATCTTACCATGAAACATAGAAATGAGATGCGATTTTCGCGTTTTAAGAAGCATTAGAACTCTATTGCTACGATACCTAGACATCTGCAGATGCTATTTCCTAGCAAGGAAGTGTCGCATTTACATTCATTTGAAGTGTAGACGAGGAATACATGATACTTCGCAAATCATATTATATCTTACCATGAAACATAGAAATGAGATGCGATATCGCGTTTTAAGAAGCATTAGAACTCTATTGCTACGATACCTAGACATCTGCAGATGCTATTTCCTAGCAAGGAAGTGTCGCATTTACATTCATTTGAAGTATAGGCGAGGAATACATAACACTTCGCAAATAATATTACATTCTTACCATGAAACATAGAAATGAGATGCGATAATCGCGTTTAAAGAAGCATTAGAACTCTATTGCTACGATACCTAGACATCTGCAGACGCTATTTCCTAGCAAGGAAGTGTCGCATTTGCATTCATTTGAATTGTAGACGAGGAATACATGATACTCGCAAATCATATTATATCTTACCATGAAACATAGAAATGAGATGCGATATCGCGTTTTAAGAAGCATTAGAACTCTATTGCTACGATACCTAGACATCTGCAGATGCTATTTCCTAGCAAGGAAGTGTCGCATTTACATTCATTTGAAGTGTAGACGAGGAATACATGATACTCGCAAATCATATTATATCTTACCATGAAACATAGAAATGAGATGCGATATCGCGTTTTAAGAATCATAAGAACTCTATTGCTACGATACCTAGACATCTGCAAACGCTATTTCCTCGCAAGGAAGTGTCGCATTTACATTCATTGAATCGTAGACGAGGAATGCATAACACATCGCAATGAATATTATATCTTATCAGGAAACATATATATGAGATGCAATATCTCGTTTTAAGAAGCATTTGAACTCTATTGCTTCGATACGTAGACATCTGCAAACGCTATTTCCTAGCAAGGAAGTGTCGCATTTACATTCATTTGAAGTGTAGACGAGGATTACATAACACTTCGCAAATCATATTATATCTTACCATGAAACATAGAAATGAGATGCGATATCGCGTTTTAAGAAGCATTAGAACTTTATTGCTACGATACGTAGACTTCTGCAAACGCTATTTCCTAGCAAGAAGTGTCGCATTTACATTCATTTGAAGTGTAGACGAGGAATCAATAACACTTCGCATATCATATTATATCTTACCATGAAACATAGAAATAAGATGCGACATCGCGTTCTAAGAAGCATTAGAACACTACTGCTACGATAGGTAGACATTTGCAAACGCTATTTCCATGCAAGGAAGTGTCGCATTTAGATTCATTTGAAGTGTAGACGAGGAACACGTAACACTCCGCAAATCATATTATATCTTACCATGAAACATAGAAATGAGATGCGATATCGCGTTTTAAGAATCATAAGAACTCTATTGCTACGATACGTAGACATCTGCAAACGCTATTTCCTTGCAAGGAAGTGCGCATTTACATTCATTTGAGGTGTAGACAAGGAATACATGACACTTCGCAAATCATATTATATCTTACCATGAAACATAGAAATGAGATTCGACATCGCGTTTTAACAAGCATTAGATAGCTATTGCTACAATACGTAGACATCTGCAAACGCTATTTCCTAGCGAGGAAGTATCGCATTCACATTCATTTGAAGTGTAGACAAGGAATACATAGCACTTCGCAAATCATGTTATATCTTACCATGAAACATAGAAATGAGATGCGATATCGCGTTTTTAAGAATCATATGAACTCTATTGCTACGAGACGTAGACATCTGCAATCGCTATTTCCTTGCAAGGAAGTGTCGCATTTACATTCATTTGAAGTGTAGAGGAGGAATACATAACACTTCGCAAATCATATTATATCTTACCATTGAAACATAGAATTGACATGCGATATCGCGTTTTAAGAAGCATTAGAACTCTATTGCTACGATACCTAGACATCTGCAGACGCTATTTCCTAGCAAGGAAGTGTCGCATTTACATTCATTTGAAGTGTAGACGAGGAATACATGATACTTCGCAAATCATATTATATCTTACCATGAAACATAGAAATGAGATGCGATATCGCGTTTTAAGAATCATAAGAACTCTATTGCTACGATACCTAAACATCTGCAACGCTATTTCCTCGCAAGGAAGTGTCGCATTTACATTCATTTGAATCGTAGACGAGGAATGCATAACGCATCGCAATGAATATTATATCTTATCAGGAAACATAGATATGAGATGCAATATCTCGTTTTAAGAAGCATTTGAACTCTATTGCTTCGATACGTAGACATCTGCAAACGCTATTTCCTTGCAAGGAAGTGCGCATTTGCATTCATTTGAAGTGTAGACGAGGAATACATGATACCTCGCAAATCATATTATATCTTACCATGAAACATAGAAATGAGATGCGATATCGCGTTTTAAGAAGCATTAGAACTCTATTGCTACGATACCTAGACATCTGCAGATGCTATTTCCTAGCAAGGAAGTGTCGCATTTACATTCATTTGAAGTGTAGACGAGGAATACGTAACACTTCGCAAATCATATTATATCTTACCATGAAACATAGAATTGACATGCGATATCGCGTTTTAAGAAGCATTAGAACTCTATTGCTACGATACCTAGACATCTGCAGACGCTATTTCCTAGCAAGGAAGTGTCGCATTTACATTCATTTGAAGTGTAGACGAGGAATACATGATACTTCGCAAATCATATTATATCTTACCATGAAACATAGAAATGAGATGCGATATCGCGTTTTAAGAATCATAAGAACTCTATTGCTACGATACCTAGACATCTGCAAACGCTATTTCCTCGCAAGGAAGTGTCGCATTTACATTCATTTGAATCGTAGACGAGGAATGCATAACACATCGCAATGAATATTATATCTTATCAGGAAACATAGATATGAGATGCAATATCTCGTTTTAAGAAGCATTTGAACTCTATTGCTTCGATACGTAGACATCTGCAAACGCTATTTCCTAGCAAGGAAGTGCGCATTTACATTTAGTTGATGTGTAGACGAGGAATACATAACACTTCGCAAATCATATTATATCTTACCATGAAACATAGAAATGAGATACGATATCGCGTTTTAAGAAGCATTTGAACACTATTGCTACGATAGGTAGACATTTTGCAAACGCTATTTCCTAGCAAAGAAGTCTCGCATTTACATTCATTTGAAGTATAGGCGAGGAATACATAACACTTCGCAATAATATTACATCTTACATGAAACGTAGAAATGAGATGCGATATCGCGTTTTAAGAATCATAAGAACTCTATTGCTACGATACGTTGACATCTGCAACGCTATTTCCTTGCAAGGAAGTGCGCATTTACATTTAGTTGATGTGTAGACGAGGAATACATAACACTTCGCAAATCATATTATATCTTACCATGAAACATAGAAATGAGATGCGATATCGCGTTTTAAGAATCATAAGAACTCTATTGCTACGATACGTTGACATCTGCAAACGCTATTTCCTTGCAAGGAAGTGCGCATTTACATTTAGTTGATGTGTAGACGAGGAATACATAACACTTCGCAAATCATATTATATCTTACCATGAAACATAGAAATGAGATGCGATATCGCGTTTTAAGAATCATAGGAACTCTATTGCTACGATACGTAGACATCTGCAAACGCTATTTCCTTGCAAAGAAGTGTCGCATTTACATTCATTTGAAGTGTAGACGAGGAATACATAACACTTCGCAAATCACATTATATCTTACCATGAAACATAGAAATGAGATGCGATTATCGCGTATTAAGAATCATAAGAACTCTATTGCTACGATACGTTGACATCTGCAAACGCTATTTCCTTGCAAGGAAGTGCGCATTTACATTTAGTTGATGTGTAGACGAGGAAATACATAACACTTCGCAAATCATATTATATCTTACCATGAAACATAGAAATGAGATACGATATCGGCGTTTGAAGAAGCATTAGAACACTATTGCTACGATAGGTAGACATCTGCAAACGCTATTTCCTAGCGAGGAAGTATCGCATTCACATTCATTTGAAGTGTAGACAAGGAATACATGACACTTCGCAAATCATATTATATCTTACATGAAACATAGAAAATGAGATGCGATATCGCGTTTTAAGAAGCATTAGAACACTATTGCTACGATACCTAGACATCTGCAGACGCTATTTCCTAGCAAGGAAGTATTCGCATTTACATTCATTTGTCAGTGTAGACGAGGAATACATGACACTTCGCAATCATGTTATATCTTACCATGAAACATAGAAATGAGATGCGATATCCGCGTTTTAAGAATCATAAGAACTCTATTGCTACGATACGTAGACATCTGCAAACGCAATTTCCTCGCAAGGAAGTGTCGCATTTACATTCATTTGATTCGTAGGCGAGGAATGCATAACACTTCGCAATGAAAATTATATCTTATCATGAAATATAGATATGAGATGCAATATCTCGTTTTAAGGAGCATTTGAACTCTATTGCTTCGATACGTAGACATCTGCAAACGCTATTTCCTTGCAAGGAAGTGTCGCATTTACATTCATTTGAAGTGTAGACGAGGAATACATAATACTTCGCAAATCATATTATATCTTACCATGAAACATAGAAATGAGATGCGACATCGCGTTCTAAGAAGCATTAGAACACTACTGCTACGATAGGTAGACATTTGCAAACGCTATTTCCTTGCAAGGAAGTGTCGCATTTACATTCATTTGAAGTGTAGACGAGGAATACATAACACATCGCAAATCATATTATATCTTACCATGAAACATAGAAATGAGATGCGATATCGCGTTTTAAGAATCATAAGAACTCTATTGCTACGATACGTTGACATCTGCAAACGCTATTTCCTTGCAAGGAAGTGCGCATTTACATTTAGTTGATGTGTAGACGAGAATACATAACACTTCGCAAATCATATTAATATCTTACCATGAAACATAGAAATGAGATGCGATATCGCGTTTTAAGAAGGCATTAGAACTCTATTGCTACGATACGTAGACATCTGCAAACGCAATTTCCTGCAAGGAAGTGTCGCATTTACATTCATTTGAAGTGTAGACGAGGAATACATGACACTTCGCAAATCATATTATATCTTACCATGAACATAGAAATGAGATTCGACATCGCGTTTTAAGAAGCATTAGAAAGCTATTGCTACGATACGTAGACATCTGCAAACGCTATTTCCTAGCGAGGAAGTATCGCATTCACATTCATTTGGAAGTGTAGACAAGGAATACATAACACTTCGCAAATCATGTTATATCTTACCATGAAACATAGAAATGAGATGCGATATCGCGTTTTAAGAATCATATGAACTCTATTGCTACGAGACGTAGACATCTGCAATCGCTATTTCCTTGCAAGGAAGTGTCGCATTTACATTCATTTGAAGTGTAGACGAGGAATACATGACACTTCGCAAATCATATTATATTTTACCATGAAACATAGAAATGAGATGCGATATCGCGTTTTAAGAAGCATTAGAACTCTATTGCTACGATACCTAGACATCTGCAGACGCTATTTCCTAGCAAGGAAGTGGTCGCATTTACATTCATTTGAAGTGTAGACGAGGAATACATGATACTTCGCAAATCATATTATATACTTACCATGAAACATAGAAATGAGATGCGATATCGCGTTTTAAGAATCATAAGAACTCTATTGCTACGATACGTAGACATCTGCAAACGCTATTTCCTTGCAAGGAAGTGTCGCATTTACATTCATTTGAATCGTAGACGAGGAATGCATAACACTTCGCAATGAATATTATATCTTACCATGAAACATAGAAATGAGATGCGATATCGCGTTTTAAGAATCATAAGAACTCTATTGCTACGAACGTAGACATCTGCAAACGCTATTTCCTTGCAAGGAAGTGTTCCCATTTACATTCATTTGAATCGTAGACGAGGAATGCATAACACTTCGAAATGAATATTATATCTTATCAGGAAACATAGATATGAGATGCAACGTCTTGTTTTAAGAAGCACTTGAACTCTATTGCTTTGATGCGTAGACGTCTGCAAACGCTATTTCCTAGCATGGAAGTGTCGCAATTTACATTCATTTGAAGTGTAGGCGAGGAATACGTGACACTTCGCAAATCATATTAATATCTTACCATGAAACATAGAAATGAGATGCGATATCGCGTTTTAAGAAGCATTAGAACTCTATTGCTACGATACTTAGACATCTGCAGACGCTATTTCCCTAGCAAGGAAGTATCGCATTTACATTCATTTGTAGTGTAGACGAGGAATACATGACACTTCGCAAATCATGTTATATCTTACCATGAAACACAGAAATGAGATGCGATATCGCGTTTTAAGAAGCATTAGAACTCTATTGCTACGATACGTAGACATCTGCAAAACGCTATTTCCTAGCGAGGAAGTATCGCATTCACATTCATTTGAAGTGTAGACAAGGAATACATAAACACTTCGCGAATCATGTTATATCTTACATGAAACATAGAAATGAGATGCGATATCGCGTTTTAAGAAGCATTAGAACTCCATTGCTACGATACCTAGACATCTGCAGACGCTATTTCCTAGCAAGGAAGTGTCGCATTTACATTCAATTGAAGTGTAGACGAGGAATACATGATACTTCGCCAAATCATATTATATCTTACCATGAAACATAGAAATGAGATGCGATATCGCGTTTTAAGAAGCATTAGAACTCTATTGCTACGATACCTAGACATCCTGCAGATGCTATTTCCTAGCAAGGAAGCTGTCGCATTTACATTCATTTGAAGTGTAGACGAGGAATACGTAACACTTCGCAAATCATATTATATCTTACCATGAAACATAGAATTGACATGCGATATCGCGTTTTAAAGAAGCATTAGAACTCTATTGCTACGATACCTAGACATCTGCAGACGCTATTTCCTAGCAAGGAAGTGTCGCATTTACATTCATTTGAAGTGTAGACGAGGAATACATGATACTTCGCAAATCATATTATATCTTACCATGAAACATAGAAATGAGATGCGATATCGCGTTTTAAGAATCATAAGAACTCTATTGCTACGATACCTAGACATCTGCAAAACGCTATTTCCTCGCAAGGAAGTGTCGCATTTACATTCATTTGAATCGTAGACGAGGAATGCATAACACATCGCAATGAATATTATATCTTATCAGGAAACATAGATATGAGATGCAACTATCTCGTTTTAAGAAGCATTTGAACTCTATTGCTTCGATACGTAGACATCTGCAAACGCTATTTCCTAGCAAGGAACGTGCGCATTTACATTTAGTTGATGTGTAGACGAAGGAATACATAACACTTCGCAAATCATATTATATCTTACCATGAAACATAGAAATGAGATACGATTATCGCGTTTTAAGAAGCATTTGAACACTATTGCTACGATAGGTAGACATTTGCAAACGCTATTTCCTAGCAAAGAAGTCTCGCATTTACATTCATTTGAAGTATAGGCGAGGAATACATAACACTTCGCAAATAATATTACATCTTACCATGAAACGTAGAAATGAGATGCGATATCGCGTTTTAAGAATCATAAGAACTCTATTGCTACGATACGTTGACATCTGCAAACGCTATTTCCTTGCAAGGAAGTGCGCATTTACATTTAGTTGATGTGTAGACGAGGAATACATAACACTTCGCAAATCATATTATATCTTACCATGAAACATAGAAATGAGATGCGATATCGCGTTTTAAGAATCATAAGAACTCTATTGCTACGATACGGTTGACATCTGCAAACGCTATTTCCTTGCAAGGAAGTGCGCATTTACATTTAGTTGATGTGTAGACGAGGAATACATAACACTTCGCAAATCATATTATATCTTACCATGAAACATAGAAATGAGATGCGATATCGCGTTTTAAGAATCATAGGAACTCTATTGCTACGATACGTAGACATCTGCAAACGCTATTTCCTTGCAAAGAAGTGTCGCATTTACATTCATTTGAAGTGTAGACGAGGAATACATAACACTTCGCAAATCACATTATATCTTACCATGAAACATAGAAATGAGATGCGATATCGCGTATTAAGAATCATAAGAACTCTATTGCTACGATACGTTGACATCTGCAAACGCTATTTCCTTGCAAGGAAGTGCGCATTTACATTTAGTTGATGTGTAGACGAGGAATACATAACACTTCGCAAATCATATTATATCATTACCATGAAACATAGAAATGAGATACGATATCGCGTTTGAAGAAGCATTAGAACACTATTGCTACGATAGGTAGACATCTGCAAACGCTATTCCTAGCGAGGAAGTATCGCATTCACATTCATTTGAAGTGTAGACAAGGAATACATGACACTTCGCAAATCATATTATATCTTACCATGAAACATAGAAATGAGATGCGATATCGCGTTTTAAGAAGCATTAGAACACTATTGCTACGATACCTAGGACATCTGCAGACGCTATTTCCTAGCAAGGAAGTATCGCATTTACATTCATTTGTAGTGTAGACGAGGAATACATGACACTTCGCAAATCATGTTATATTCTTACCATGAAACATAGAAATGAGATGCGATATCGCGTTTTAAGAATCATAAGAACTCTATTGCTACCGATACGTAGACATCTGCAAACGCAATTTCCTCGCAAGGAAGTGTCGCATTTACATTCATTTGATTCGTAGGCGAGGAATGCATAACACTTCGCAATGAAAATTATATCTTATCATGAAATATAGATATGAGATGCAATATCTCGTTTTATAAGGAGCATTTGAACTCTATTGCTTCGATACGTAGACATCTGCAAACGCTATTTCCTTGCAAGGAAGTGTCGCATTTACATTCATTTGAAGTGTAGACGAGGAATACATAATACTTCGCAAATCATATTATATCTTACCATGAAACATAGAAATGAGATGCGACATCGCGTTCTAAGAAGCATTAGAACACTACTGCTACGATAGGTAGACCATTTGCAAACGCTATTTCCTTGCAAGGAAGTGTCGCATTTACATTCATTTGAAGTGTAGACGAGGAATACATAACACATCGCAAATCATATTATATCTTACCATGAAACATAGAAATGAGATGCGATATCGCGTTTTAAGAATCATAAGAACTCTATTGCTACGATACGTTGACATCTGCAAACGCTATTTCCTTGCAAGGGAAGTGCGCATTTACATTTAGTTGATGTGTAGACGAGGAATACATAACACTTCGCAAATCATATTATATCTTACCATGAAACATAGAAATGAGATGCGATATCGCGTTTTAAGAAGCATTAGAACTCTATTGCTACGATACGTAGACATCTGCAAACGCAATTTCCTTGCAAGGAAGTGTCGCATTTACATTCATTTGAAGTGTAGACGAGGAATACATGACACTTCGCAAATCATATTATATCTTACCATGAAACATAGAAATGAGATTCGACATCGCGTTTTAAGAAGCATTAGAAAGCTATTGCTACGATACGTAGACATCTGCAAACGCTATTTCCTAGCGAGGAAGTATCGCATTCACATTCATTTGAAGTGTAGACAAGGAATACATAACACTTCGCAAATCATGTTATATCTTACCATGAAACATAGAAATGAGATGCGATATCGCGTTTTAAGAATCATATGAACTCTATTGCTACGAGACGTAGACATCTGCAATCGCTATTTCCTTGCAAGGAAGTGTCGCATTTACATTCATTTGAAGTGTAGACGAGGAATACATGACACTTCGCAAATCATATTATATTTTACCATGAAACATAGAAATGAGATGCGATATCGCGTTTTAAGAAGCATTAGAACTCTATTGCTACGATACCTAGACCATCTGCAGACGCTATTTCCTAGCAAGGAAGTGTCGCATTTTACATTCATTTGAAGTGTAGACGAGGAATACATGATACTTCGCAAATCATATTATATATTACCATGAAACATAGAAATGAGATGCGATATCGCGTTTTAAGAATCATAAGAACTCTATTGCTACGATACGTAGACATCTGCAAACGCTATTTCCTTGCAAGGAAGTGTCGCATTTACATTCATTTGAATCGTAGACGAGGAATGCATAACACTTCGCAATGAATATTATATCTTACCATGAAACATAGAAATGAGATGCGATATCGCGTTTTAAGAATCATAAGAACTCTATTGCTACGAAACGTAGACATCTGCAAACGCTATTTCCTTGCAAGGAAGTGTCCCATTTACATTCATTTGAATCGTAGACGAGGAATGCATAACACTTCGAAATGAATATTATATCTTATCAGGAAAACATAGATATGAGATGCAACGTCTTGTTTTAAGAAGCACTTGAACTCTATTGCTTTGATGCGTAGACGTCTGCAAACGCTATTTCCTAGCATGGAAGTGTCGCATTTACATTCATTTGAAGTGTAGGCGAGGAATACGTGACACTTCGCAAATCATATTATATCTTACCATGAAACATAGAAATGAGATGCGATATCGCGTTTTAAGAAGCATTAGAACTCTATT
Organism: Xylocopa sonorina; assembly: GCF_050948175.1. Classification (NCBI taxonomy): domain Eukaryota; kingdom Metazoa; phylum Arthropoda; class Insecta; order Hymenoptera; family Apidae; genus Xylocopa; species Xylocopa sonorina. Next base: position 187 of record NW_027490892.1, on the reverse strand, counting down.
GCTACGATACTTAGACATCTGCAGACGCTATTTCCTAGCAAGGAAGTATCGCATTTACATTCATTTGTAGTGTAGACGAGGAATACATGACACTTCGCAAATCATGTTATATCTTACCATGAAACACAGAAATGAGATGCGATATCGCGTTTTAAGAAGCATTAGAACTCTATTGCTACGATACGTA
>NW_027490891.1:0-35057 GCF_050948175.1 Xylocopa sonorina | reverse complement strand
ATTATATCTTACCATGAAACTTGGAAATGAGATGCGATATCGCGTTTTATGAAGCATTAGAACTCTATTGCTACGATAGGTAGATATCTGCAAACGCTATTTCCTAGCAAGGAAGTGTCGCATTTACATTCATTTGAAGTGTAGACGAGGACTACATAACACTTCGCAAATCATATTATATCTTACCATGAAACATAGAAATGAGATGCGATATCGCTTTTTAAGAATCATAAGAACTCTATTGCTACGATACGTAGACATCTGCAAACGCTATTTCCTTGCAAGGAAGTGTGGCATTTACATTCATTTGAAGTGTAGACGGGGAATACATGACACTTCGCAAATCATATTATATCTTACCATGAAACATAGAAATGTGATGCGATATCGCGTTTTAAGAAGCATTGGAAATCTATTGCTACGATACGGAGACATCTGCAAACGCTATATCCTAGCGAGGAAGTGTCGCAATCACATTCATTTGAAGTGTAGGCGAGGAATACATAACACTTCGCAAATCATATTATATCTTACCATGAAACATAGAAATGAGATGCGATATCGCGTTTTAAGAATCATAAGAACTCTATTGCTACGATACGTAGACATCTCCAAACGCTATTTCCTTGCAAGGAAGTGTCGCATTTACATTCATTTGAAGTGTAGACGAGGACTGCATAACACTTCGCGAATCATATTATATCTTACCATGAATCATAGAAATGAGATGCGATATCGCGTTTTAAGAATCATAAGAACTCTATTGCTACGATACGTAGACATCTGCAAACGCTATTTCCTTGCAAGGAAGTGTCGCATTTACATTCATTTGAAATGTAGACGAGTAATACATAACACTTCCCGAATCATATTATATCTTACCATGAAACATAGAAATGAGATGCGATATCGCGTTTTAAGAAGCATTGGAACTCTATTGCTTCGATACGTAGACATCTGCAAACGCTATTTCCTTGCAAGGAAGTGTCGCATTTACATTCATTTGAAGTGTAGACGAGGAATACATAACACTTCGCAAATCATATTATATCTTACCATGAAACATAGGAATGAGATGCGATATCGCGTTTTAAGAAGCATTAGAACTGTAACGTCCGGCGTACCGCCTTCCACCCCCCAACGCCTCCCACAGCACGCAGAGCCTTCTTACCTGCGAACATCTACATTAGAGCGCACGGGCAAATCACCCCTTCGCCGAGCTAAGGCAGCCGACCCGCAGTATCCGCCCCGGAGATGGACCGGCCAAACGCGCTATCGCGCGTATCCCGAGATCCACGAGGCACCAGCACAGCAACGCATCGAGTCACCCGCCCTTACTTACCCTTACGTTTACTATTCTAATGTATATACGTATAAATACTAAAATCCTATTTCTAAGTACACGACACACACATTGTAACACGAACAACACACACGCATATTATTCTAAGTTCAATATGTATTTTCTAGTTCATAAGTTGCGACGCGCGCCCGCGCGCATTCGACGCTTACGGCTCACGCGTAACGCGAGCCGCTCCCACTCCGACCGGCCACCCCACCGCGTGGCCGCCCTACTCCGACCGTCCGCCCCACCGCGAGGGCCCAACGACTCGCGCGCCACGCGACCCGAGGAGGTCTCGAGCACGCGAGCAAGAGCACATTCTAGTTCCGACTTCGATTCGACTCAGACCTCTCTCTGGGACTCGACCCGAGTACCCGATACTTCTAGTTTAACTTATGGCTTAGTGCCTTTCCATCACCTCTTCGAGGTGTCTTCTAATTCTATTTCAAGTTCCATTTCGATTTCTAGTTAAGTTCTATTTCTACTAAGTTTAGTTTAGGGAAGTAAAGTGTATAGCATAGGTTTTTTATACAGAAGATATCTTTATTGTTATTTTACATTTAAATTTCTATTTCATTTCTATTTCCACGCGATCACCTTCGGTTCTCGCGTATACACAATCACTTCCATACTTTGATTTAGTATCGTTACTTGGAACTCTACATAGTTAGAGCGGACCGCCGCTTAACTGTGTGGACTACAGGTACGGATTACTCGAAGTAACCGATCGTTCTTCGTTCTGCTGGACCGATGCGGATAGAGTGGACCGCCGCTTATCCAATTTGAATCCAGTTAGGAGAAGTTCATCGTGGATGTGACGCTCCGCTAATAAGAAAACGCGTCGTGCTGGTAGAAAGAACTTTCTACGTCGTTTAGTGCGCGACTACGCCGATCCAGCGTATACAGCCTGCCACTCCGTCGTCGTTGCTGCCACCTCGGTTCAAATCCAGACTTTCCCGGATTCGGCGAGCTCTGCGGCTCCACTTCACAGTTCCGGTCAACGCCGTTGGGTACTCGTTCCTCTGAAGTTTCCGCAACGCCGACCCTACGCCGCAGCTATACCAGACGGCGATCCTCGACAGCAGCTGTACCTGGAACGTAATTATTGAATTATCAAGGTGTGAAGACAGCGGAAGGTTTGTGGAATCTCATTATATCGCGTCCTCGGGTATTTTTACCGGTAACGTCCCATAAAAGGAACCACGGTGCCCATCACAATATAGTGCTCGGCTCCGCGGTTTCTGCTACGTGCCGTCGCGGGCAACTTCGCAAATTCTCCCGGTCCCGGACGTGACAGAACTCTATTGCTACGATACCTAGTCATCTGCAGACGCTATTTCCTAGCAGGGAAGTGTGGCATTTACATTCATTTGAAGTGTAGACGAGGAATGCATAACACTTCGCAATGAATATTATATCTTATCATGAAACATAGAAATCAGATGCGATATCTCGTTTTAAGAAGCATTAGAACTCTATCCCTAAGATACGTAGACATCTGTAAACGCTATTTCCTTGCAAGGAAGTGTCGCATTTACATTCTTCTGAAGAGAATATGAAGTATACATAACACTTTACAATGTATATTATATCCTATCATGCAACATAGAAATGAGATGCGATATCGCGTTTTAAGAAGCATAAGATCTCTATTGCTACGATACGTTGACATCTGCAAACGCTATTTCCTAGCAGGGAAGTGTCGCATTTACATTCATTTGAAGTGTAGACGAGAAATACATAACACTTCGCAATGAATATTACATCTTGTCATGAAACATAGAAATGAGATGCGATACCTCGTTTTAAGAAGCATTTGAACTCTATTGCTTCGATACGTAGACATCTGCAAACGCTATTTCCTTGCAAGGAAGTGTCGCATGTACATTCATTTGAAGTGTAGACGAGGAATACGTAACACTTCGCAAATCATATTATATCTTACGATGAAACATAGAAATGAGATGCGATATCGCGTTTTAAGAAGTATTAGAACACTACTGCTACGATAGGTAGACATTTGCAAACGCTATTTCCTTGCAAGGAAGTGTCGCATTTACATTCATTTGAAGCGTAGACGCGGAATACATAACACTTCTCCAATCATATTATATCTTACCATGAAACATAGAAATGAGATGCGATATCACGTTTTAAGAAGCATTGGAAATCTATTGCTACGATACGTAGACATCTGCAAACGCTATTTCCTTACAAGGAAGTTTCGCATTTACATTCTTCTGAAGAGAATATGAAGTATACATAACACTTTACAATGAATATTATATCCTATCATGCAACATAGAAATGAGATGCGATATCGCGTTTTGAGAAGCATTAGAACTCTATACCTACGATACGTAAACATCTGCAAACGCTATTTCCTTGGAAGGAATTGTCGCATTTACATTCATTTGAAGTGTAGACGAGGAATACATAACACTTCGCAATGAATATTACATCTTATCATGAAACATAGAAGTGAGATGCGATATCACGTTCTAAGAAGCATTAGAACCCCATCCCTACGATACGTAGACATCTGCAAACGCTATTTCCTAGCAAGGATGTGTCGCATTTACATTCATTTGAAGTGTAGACCAGGACTACATAACACTTCGCAAATCATATTCTATCTTACCATGAAACATAGATATGAGATGCGATATCGCGTTTAAAGAAGCATTTGAACTCTATTGCTTCGATACGTGGACATTTGCAAACGCTACTTCCTAGCAAGGAAGTGTCGCATTTACATCCATTTGAATCGTAGACGAGGAATGCGTAACACTTCGCAATGAATATTATATCTTACCATGAAACATAGATATGAGATGCAATATCTCGTTTTAAGAAGCATTTGAACTCTATCGCTTCGATACGTAGACATCTGCAAACGCTACTTCCTAGCAAGGAAGTGTCGCATTTACATCCATTTGAATCGTAGACGAGGAATGCGTAACACTTCGCAATGAATATTATATCTTACCATGAAACATAGATATGAGATGCAATATCTCGTTTTAAGAAGCATTTGAACTCTATCGCTTCGATACGTAGACATCTGCAAACGCTATTTCCTAGCAAGGAAGGGTCGCATTTACATTCATTTAAAGTGTAGACGAGGACAACATAACACTTCGCAATGAATATTACATCTTATCATGAAACATAGAAATGAGATGCGATATCACGTTTTAAGAAGCACTAGAACTCCATCCCTACGATACGTAGACATCTGCAAACGCTATTTCCTAGCAAGGAAGTGTCGCATTCACATTCATTTGAAGTGTAGACGTGGACTACATAACACTTCGCAATGAATATAGCATCTTATCATGAAACATAGAAATGAGATGCGATATCTCGTTTTAAGAAGCACTAAAACTCCATCCCTACGATACGTAGACATCTGCAAACGCTATTTCCTAGCAAGGAGGTGCCGCATTCACATTCATTTGAAGTGTAGACGTGGACTACATAACACTTCGTAAATCATATCATATCTTACCATGAAACATAGAAATGAGATGCGATATCGCGTTTTAAGGAGCATTAGATCTCTATTGCTACGATACGTTGACATCTGCAAACGCTAATTCCTAGCAAGGAAGTGTCGCATTTACATTCATTTGAAGTGTAGACGAGAAATACATAACACTTCGCAATGAATATTACATCTTGTCATGAAACATAGAAATGAGATGCGATGTCTCGTTTTAAGAAGCATTTGAACTCTATTGCTACGATACGTAGACATCTGCAATCGCTATTTCCTTGCAAGGAAGTGTCGCATGTACATTCATTTGATGTGTAGACGAGTAATACATAACACTTCGCAAATCATATTATATCTTACCATGAAACATGGAAATGAGATGCGATATCGCGTTTTAAGAAGCATTAGAACTCTATTGCTACGATAGGTAGACATCTGCAAACGCTATTTCCTAGCAAGGAAGTGTCGCATTTACATTCATTTGAAGTGTAGACGAGGACTACATAACACTTCGCGAATCATATTCTATCTTACCATGAAACATAGAAATGAGATGCGATATCGCGCTTTAAGAAGCATTAGAACTCTGTTGCTACGATACCTAGTCATCTGCAGACGCTATTTCCTAGCAGGGAAGTGTGGCATTTACATTCATTTGAAGTGTAGACGGGGAATACATGACACTTCGCAAACCATATTATATCTTACCATGAAACACAGAAATGAGGTGCGATATCGCGTTTTAAGAAGCATTGGAACTCTATTGCTACGATACGTAGACATCTGCAAACGCTATTTCCTTGCAAGGAAGAGTCGCATTTACATTCATTTGATGTGTAGACGAACAATACATGAAACTTCGCAAATCATATTTTATCTTACCATGAAACATAGAAATGAGATGCGATATCGCGCTTTAAGAAGCATTAGAACTCTATTGCTACGATCCCTAGTCATCTGCAGACGCTATTTCCTAGCAGGGAAGAGTGGCATTTACATTCATTTGAAGTGTAGACGGGGAATACATGACACTTCGCAAATCTTATTATATCTTACCATGAAACATAAAAATGTGATGCGATTTCGCGTTTTAAGAAGCATTGGAAATCTATTGCTACGATACGTAGACATCTGCAAACGCTATATCCTAGCAAGGAAGTGCCGCATTCACATTCATTTGAAGTGTGGACGAGGAATACATAACACTTCGCAAATCATATTATATCTTACCATGAAACACAGAAATGAGATGCGTTGTCGCGTTTTAAGAATCATAAGAACTCTATTGCTACGATACGTAGTCATCTCCAAACGCTATTTCCTTGGAAGGAAGTGTCGCATTTACATTCATTTGAAGTGTAGACGAGGAATACATAACACTTCGCAAATCATATTATACCTTACCATGAAACATACAAATGAGATGCGATATCGCGTTTTATGAATCATAAGAACTCTATTGCTACGATACGTAGACATATGCAAACGCTATTTCCTTGCAAGGAAGAGTCGCATTTACATTCATTTGAAGTGTAGACGAAGAATACATGACACGTCGCAAATCATATTATATCTTACCATGAAACATAGAAATGAGATGCGATATCGCGTTTTAAGAAGCATTAGAACACTATTGCTACGATAGGTAGACACTTGCAAACGCTATTTCCTTGTAAGGAAGTGTCGCATTTACATTCATTTGAAGTGCAGACGAGGAATACAATACACATCGCAAATCATATTATATCTTACCATGAAACATAGAAATGAGATGCGATATCGCGTCTTAATGAGAATTTGAACTCTATTGCTTCGATACGTAGATATCTGCAAACGCTATTTCCTTGCAAGGAAGTGTCGCATTTACATTCATTTGAAGTGTAGAAGAGGAATACATAACACTTCGCAAATCATATTATATCTTATCATGAAACATAGAAATGGGATGCGATATCGCGTTTTAAGAAGCATTAGAACTCTATTGCTACGATAGGTAGATATCTGCAAACGCTATTTCCTAGCAAGGAAGTGTCGCATTTACATTCATTTGAAGTGTAGACGAGGACTACATAACACTTCGCAAATCATATTATATCTTACCATGAAACATAGAAATGAGATGCGATATCGCTTTTTAAGAATCATAAGAACTCTATTGCTAAGATACGCAGACATCTGCAAACGCTATTTCCTTGCAAGGAAGTGTCGCATTTACATTCATTTGAAGTGTAGACGAGTAATACATAACACTTCCCCAATCATATTATATCTTACCATGAAACGTAGAAATGAGATGCGATATCGCGTTTTAAGAAGCATTGGAAATCTATTGCTACGATACGTAGACATCTGCAAACGCTATATCCTAGCGAGGAAGTGTCGCATTCACATTCATTTGAAGTGTAGACGAGGAATGCATAACACTTCGCAAATCATATTATATATTACCATGAAACACAGAAATGAGATGCGATAACGCGTTTTAAGAATCATAAGAACTCTATTGCTACGATACGTAGACATCTCCAAACGCTATTTCGTTGCAAGGAAGTGTCGCATTTACATTCATTTGAAGTGTAGACGAGGACTACATAACACTTCGCGAATCATATTATATCTTACCATCAAACATAGAAATGAGATGCGATATCGCGTTTTAAGAATCATAAGAACTCTATTGCTACGATACGTAGACATCAGCAAACGCTATTTCCTTGCAAGGAAGTGTCGCATTTACATTCATTTGAAGTGTAGACGAGTAATACATAACACTTCCCCAATCATATTATATCTTACCATGAAACATAGAAATGAGATGCGATATCGCGTCTTAAGAAGCATTTGAACTCTATTGCTTCGATACGTAGACATCTGCAAACGCTATTTCCTTGCAAGGAAGTGTCGCATTTACATTCATTTGAAGTGTAGACCAGGAATACATAACACTTCGCAAATCATATTATATCTTACCATGAAACATAGAAATGAGATGCGATATCGCGTTTTAAGAATCATAAGAACTCTATTGCTACGATACGTAGACATCTGCAAACGCTATATCCTAGCGAGGAAGTGTCGCATTCACATTCATTTGAAGTGTAGACGAGGAATGCATAACACTTCGCAAATCATATTATATATTACCATGAAACACAGAAATGAGATGCGATATCGCGTTTTAAGAATCATAAGAACTCTATTGCTACGATACGTAGACATCTCCAAACGCTATTTCCTTGCAAGGAAGTGTCGCATTTACATTCATTTGAAGTGTAGACGAGGACTACATAACACTTCGCGAATCATATTATATCTTACCATCAAACATAGAAATGAGATGCGATATCGCGTTTTAAGAATCATAAGAACTCTATTGCTACGATACGTAGACATCTGCAAACGCTATTTCCTTGCAAGGAAGTGTCGCATTTACATTCATTTGAAGTGTAGACGAGTAATACATAACACTTCCCCAATCATATTATATCTTACCATGAAACATAGAAATGAGATGCGATATCGCGTCTTAAGAAGCATTTGAACTCTATTGCTTCGATACGTAGACATCTGCAAACGCTATTTCCTTGCAAGGAAGTGTCGCATTTACATTCATTTGAAGTGTAGACCAGGAATACATAACACTTCGCAAATCATATTATATCTTACCATGAAACATAGAAATGAGATGCGATATCGCGTTTTAAGAAGTATTAGAACACTATTGCTAAGATAGGTAGACATTTGCAAACGCTATTTCCTTGCAAGGAAGTGTCGCATTTACATTCATTTGAAGTGTAGACGAGGAATACATAACACTTATCCAATCATATTATATCTTACCATGAAACATAGAAAAGAGATGCGATATCGCGCTTTAAGAATCATAAGAACTCTATTGCTACGATACGTAGACATCTGCAAACGCTATATCCTAGCGAGGAAGTGTCGCATTCACATTCATTTGAAGTGTAGACGAGGAATGCATAACACTTCGCAAATCATATTATATATTACCATGAAACACAGAAATGAGATGCGATATCGCGTTTTAAGAATCATAAGAACTCTATTGCTACGATACGTAGACTTCCCCAAACGCTATTTCCTTGCAAGGAAGTATCGCATTTACATTCATTTGAAGTGTAGACGAGGACTACATAACACTTCGCAAATCATATTATATCTTACCATGAAACATAGAAGTGTGATGCGATATCGCGTTTTAAGAATCATATGAACTCTATTGCTACGATACGTAGACATCTGCAAACGCAATTTCCTTGCAAGGAAGTGTCGCATTTACATTCATTTGATGTGTAGAAGAGGAATACATAACACATCGCAAATCATATTATACCTTATCATGAAACATAGAAATGAGGAGCGATATGTCGTTTTAAGAAGCATTAGAACTCTATCCCTACGATACGTAGACATCTGCAAACGCTATTTCCTAGCAAGGAAGTGTCGCATTTACATTCATTTGAAGTGTAGACGAAGAATACATGACACTTCGCAAATCATATTATATCTTACCATGAAACATAGGAATGTGATGCGATATCGCGTTTTAAGAAGCATTAGAACATTTATTGCTACGATACCTAGTCATCTGCAGACGCTACTTCCTAGCAGGGAAGTGTGGCATTTACATTCATTTGAAGTGTAGACGAAGAATACATGACACTTCGCAAATCATATTATATCTTACCAAGAAACATTGGAATGTGATGCGATATCTCGTTTTAAGAAGCACTAAAACTCCATCCCTACGATACGTAGACATCTGCAAACGCTATTTCCTAGCAAGGAGGTGTCGCATTCACATTCATTTGAAGTGTAGACGTGGACTACATAACACTTCGTAAATCATATCATATCTTACCATGAAACATAGAAATGAGTTGCGATATCGCGTTTTAAGGAGCATTAGATCTCTATTGCTACGATACGTTGACATCTGCAAACGCTAGTTCCTAGCAAGGAAGTGTCGCATTTACATTCATTTGAAGTGTAGACGAGAAATACATAACACTTCGCAATGAATATTACATCTTGTCATGAAACATAGAAATGAGATGCGATATCTCGTTTTAAGAAGCATTTGAACTCTATTGCTACGATACGTAGACATCTGCAATCGCTATTTCCTTGCAAGGAAGTGTCGCATGTACATTCATTTGATGTGTAGACGAACAATACATGGCACTTCGCAAATCATATTTTATCTTACCATGAAACATAGAAATGAGATGCGATATCGCGCTTTAAGAAGCATTAGAACTCTATTGCTACGATCCCTAGTCATCTGCAGACGCTATTTCCTAGCAGGGAAGTGTGGCATTTACATTCATTTGAAGTGTAGACGGGGAATACATGACACTTCGCAAATCTTATTATATCTTACCATGAAACATAGAAATGAGATGCGATATCGCGTTTTATGAATCATAAGAACTCTATTGCTACGATACGTAGACATCTGCAAACGCCATTTCCTTGCAAGGAAGTGTAGCATTTACATTCATTTGAAGTGTAGACGAGGAATACATAACACTTCGCAAATCATATTATGTCTTACCATGAAACATAGAAATGAGATGCGATATCGCTTTTTAAGAATCATAAGAACTCTATTGCTACGATACGTAGACATCAGCAAACGCTATTTCCTTGCAAGGAAGTGTCGCATTTACATTCATTTGAAGTGTAGACGAGTAATACATAACACTTCGCAAATCATATTATATCTTACCATGAAACATGGAAATGAGATGCGATATCGCGTTTTAAGAAGCATTAGAACTCTATTGCTACGATAGGTAGACATCTGCAAACGCTATTTCCTAGCAGGGAAGTGTCGCATTTACATCCATTTGAAGTGTAGACGAGGACTACATAACACTTCGCGAATCATATTCTATCTTACCATGAAACATAGAAATGAGATGCGATATCGCGCTTTAAGAAGCATTAGAACTCTATTACTACGATACCTAGTCATCTGCAGACGCTATTTCCTAGCAGGGAAGTGTGGCATTTACATTCATTTGAAGTGTAGACGGGGAATACATGACACTTCGCAAACCATATTATATCTTACCATGAAACACAGAAATGAGGTGCGATATCGCGTTTTAAGAAGCATTGGAACTCTATTGCTACGATCCGTAGACATCTGCAAACGCTATTTCATTGCAAGGAAGAGTCGCATTTACATTCATTTGATGTGTAGACGAACAATACATGACACTTCGCAAATCATATTTTATCTTACCATGAAACATAGAAATGAGATGCGATATCGCGCTTTAAGAAGCATTAGAACTCTATTGCTACGATCCCTAGTCATCTGCAGACGCTATTTCCTAGCAGGGAAGTGTGGCATTTACATTCATTTGAAGTGTAGACGGGGAATACATGACACTTCGCAAATCTTATTATATCTTACCATGAAACATAAAAATGTGATGCGATTTCGCGTTTTAAGAAGCATTGGAAATCTATTGCTACGATACGTAGACATCTGCAAACGCTATATCCTAGCAAGGAAGTGCCGCATTCACATTCATTTGAAGTGTGGACGAGGAATACATAACACTTCGCAAATCATATTATATCTTACCATGAAACACAGAAATGAGATGCGTTGTCGCGTTTTAAGAATCATAAGAACTCTATTGCTACGATACGTAGTCATCTCCAAACGCTATTTCCTTGGAAGGAAGTGTCGCATTTACATTCATTTGAAGTGTAGACGAAGAATACATGACACGTCGCAAATCATATTATATCTTACAATGAAACATAGAAATGAGATGCGATATCGCGTTTTAAGAAGCATTAGAACACTATTGCTACGATAGGTAGACACTTGCAAACGCTATTTCCTTGTAAGGAAGTGTCGCATTTACATTCATTTGAAGTGCAGACGAGGAATACATAACACTTCGCAAATCATATTATATCTTACCATGAAACATAGAAATGAGATGCGATATCGCTTTTTAAGAATCATAAGAACTCTATTGCTAAGATACGCAGACATCTGCAAACGCTATTTCCTTGCAAGGAAGTGTCGCATTTACATTCATTTGAAGTGTAGACGAGTAATACATAACACTTCCCCAATCATATTATATCTTACCATGAAACGTAGAAATGAGATGCGATATCGCGTTTTAAGAAGCATTGGAAATCTATTGCTACGATACATAGACATCTGCAAACGCTATGTCCTAGCGAGGAAGTGTCGCATTTACATTCATTTGAAGTGTAGACGAGGAATACATAACACTTCGCAAATCATATTATACCTTACCATGAAACATAGAAATGAGATGCGATATCGCGTTTTAAGAATCATTAGAACAGTATTGCTACGATAGGTAGACATTTGCAAACGCTATTTCCTTGCAAGGAAGTGTCGCATTTACATTCATTTGAAGTGTAGACGAGGAATACATAACACTTCGCAAATCATATTATATCTTACCATGAAACATAGAAATGAGATGCGATATCGCGTCTTAAGAAGCATTTGAACTCTATTGCTTCGATACGTAGACATCTGCAAGCGCTATTTCCTTGCAAGGAAGTGTAGCATTTACATTCATTTGAAGTGTAGACGAGGAATACATAACACTTCGCAAATCATATTATGTCTTACCATGAAACATAGAAATGAGATGCGATATCGCTTTTTAAGAATCATAAGAACTCTATTGCTACGATACGTAGACATCTGCAAACGCTATTTCCTTGCAAGGAAGTGTCGCATTTACATTCATTTGAAGTGTAGACGAGTAATACATAACACTTCGCAAATCATATTATATCTTACCATGAAACATGGAAATGAGATGCGATATCGCGTTTTAAGAAGCATTAGAACTCTATTGCTACGATAGGTAGACATCTGCAAACGCTATTTCCTAGCAGGGAAGTGTCGCATTTACATTCATTTGAAGTGTAGACGAGGACTACATAACACTTCGCGAATCATATTCTATCTTACCATGAAACATAGAAATGAGATGCGATATCGCGCTTTAAGAAGCATTAGAACTCTATTACTACGATACCTAGTCATCTGCAGACGCTATTTCCTAGCAGGGAAGTGTGGCATTTACATTCATTTGAAGTGTAGACGGGGAATACATGACACTTCGCAAACCATATTATATCTTACCATGAAACACAGAAATGAGGTGCGATATCGCGTTTTAAGAAGCATTGGAACTCTATTGCTACGATCCGTAGACATCTGCAAACGCTATTTCCTTGCAAGGAAGAGTCGCATTTACATTCATTTGATGTGTAGACGAACAATACATGACACTTCGCAAATCATATTTTATCTTACCATGAAACATAGAAATGAGATGCGATATCGCGCTTTAAGAAGCATTAGAACTCTATTGCTACGATCCCTAGTCATCTGCAGACGCTATTTCCTAGCAGGGAAGTGTGGCATTTACATTCGTTTGAAGTGTAGACGGGGAATACATGACACTTCGCAAATCTTATTATATCTTACCATGAAACATAAAAATGTGATGCGATTTCGCATTTTAAGAAGCATTGGAAATCTATTGCTACGATACGTAGACATCTGCAAACGCTATATCCTAGCAAGGAAGTGCCGCATTCACATTCATTTGAAGTGTGGACGAGGAATACATAACACTTCGCAAATCATATTATATCTTACCATGAAACACAGAAATGAGATGCGTTGTCGCGTTTTAAGGAGCATTAGATCTCTATTGCTAAGATACGCAGACATCTGCAAACGCTATTTCCTTGCAAGGAAGTGTCGCATTTACATTCATTTGAAGTGTAGACGAGTAATACATAACACTTCCCCAATCATATTATATCTTACCATGAAACGTAGAAATGAGATGCGATATCGCGTTTTAAGAAGCATTGGAAATCTATTGCTACGATACATAGACATCTGCAAACGCTATGTCCTAGCGAGGAAGTGTCGCATTTACATTCATTTGAAGTGTAGACGAGGAATACATAACACTTCGCAAATCATATTATACCTTACCATGAAACATAGAAATGAGATGCGATATCGCGTTTTAAGAATCATTAGAACAGTATTGCTACGATAGGTAGACATTTGCAAACGCTATTTCCTTGCAAGGAAGTATCGCATTTACATTCATTTGAAGTGTAGACGAGGAATACATAACACTTCGCAAATCATATTATATCTTACCATGAAACATAGAAATGAGATGCGATATCGCGTCTTAAGAAGCATTTGAACTCTATTGCTTCGATACGTAGACATCTGCAAGCGCTATTTCCTTGCAAGGAAGTGTCGCATTTACATTCATTTGAAGTGTAGACGAGGAATACATAACACTTCGCAAATCATATTATATCTTACCATGAAACATAGAAATGAGATGCGATATCGCGTTTTAAGAAGTATTAGAACACTATTGCTAAGATAGGTAGACATTTGCAAACGCTATTTCCTTGCAAGGAAGTGTCGCATTTACATTCATTTGAAGTGTAGACGAGGAATACATAACACTTATCCAATCATATTATATCTTACCATGAAACATAGAAATGAGATGCGATATCGCGTTTTAAGAAGCATTAGAACTCTATTGCTACGATAGGTAGACATCTGCAAACGCTATTTCCTAGCAAGGAAGTGTCGCATTTACATTCATTTGAAGTGTAGACGAGGACTACATAACACTTCGCGAATCATATTCTATCTTACCATGAAACATAGAAATAAGATGCGATATCGCGCTTTAAGAAGCATTAGAACTCTATTGCTACGATACCTAGTCATCTGCAGACGCTATATCCTAGCAGGGAAGTGTGGCATTTACATTCATTTGAAGTGTAGACGGGGAATACATGACACTTCGCAAATCATATTATATCTTACCATGAAACATAGAAATGTGATGCGATATCGCGTTTTAAGAATCATAAGAACTCTATTGCTACGATACGTAGACATCTGCAAACGCTATATCCTAGCGAGGAAGTGTCGCATTCACATTCATTTGAAGTGTAGACGAGGAATACATAACACTTCGCAAATCATATTATATATTACCATGAAACACAGAAATGAGATGCGATATCGCGTTTTAAGAATCATAAGAACTCTATTGCTACGATACGTAGACATCTCCAAACGCTATTTCCTTGCAAGGAAGTGTCGCATTTACATTCATTTGAAGTGTAGACGAGTTATACATAACACTTCCCCAATCATATTATATCTTACCATGAAACATAGAAATGAGATGCGATATCGCGTTTTAAGAAGCATTGGAACTCTATTGCTACGATACCTAGTCATCTGCAAACGCTATTTCCTTGCAAGGAAGTGTCGCATTTACATTCATTTGAAGTGTAGACGAGTAATACATAACACTTCGCAAATCATATTATACCTTACCATGAAACATGGAAATGAGGAGCGATATGTCGTTTTAAGAAGCATTAGAACACTATTGCTACGATAGGTAGACATCTGCAAACGCTATTTCCTTGCAAGGAAGTGTCGCAATTACATTCATTTGAAGTGTAGACGAGGAATACATAACACTTCGCAAATCATATTATATCTTACCATGAAGCATAGGAATGTGATGCGATATCGCGTTTTAAGAAGCATTAGAACATTTATTGCTACGATACCTAGTCATCTGCAGAAGCTACTTCCTAGCAGGGAAGTGTGGCATTTACATTCATTTGAAGTGTAGACGAAGAGTACATGACACTTCGCAAATCATATTATATCTTACCATGAAACATAGGAATGTGATGCGATATCTCGTTTTAAGAAGCACTAAAACTCCATCCCTACGATACGTAGACATCTGCAAACGCTATTTCCTAGCAAGGAGGTGTCGCATTCACATTCATTTGAAGTGTAGACGTGGACTACATAACACTTCGTAAATCATATCATATCTTACCATGAAACATAGAAATGAGATGCGATATCGCGTTTTAAGGAGCATTAGATCTCTATTGCTACGATACGTTGACATCTGCAAACGCTAATTCCTAGCAAGGAAGTGTCTCATTTACATTCATTTGAAGTGTAGACGAGAAATACATAACACTTCGCAATGAATATTACATCTTGCCATGAAACATAGAAATGATATGCGATATCTCGTTTTAAGAAGCATTTGAAATCTATTGCTACGATACGTAGACATCTGCAATCGCTATTTCCTTGCAAGGAAGTGTCGCATGTACATTCATTTGATGTGTAGACGAACAATACATGGCACTTCGCAAATCATATTTTATCTTACCATGAAACATAGAAATGAGATGCGATATCGCGCTTTAAGAAGCATTAGAACTCTATTGCTACGATCCCTAGTCATCTGCAGACGCTATTTCCTAGCAGGGAAGTGTGGCATTTACATTCATTTGAAGTGTAGACGGGGAATACATGACACTTCGCAAATCTTATTATATCTTACCATGAAGCATAGAAATGAGATGCGATATCGCGTTCTATGAATCATAAGAACTCTATTGCTACGATACGTAGACATCTGCAAACGCCATTTCCTTGCGAGGAAGTGTCGCATTTACATTCATTTGAAGTGTAGACGAGGAATACATAACACTTCGCAAATCATATTATGTCTTACCATGAAACATAGAAATGAGATGCGATATCGCTTTTTAAGAATCATAAGAACTCTATTGCTACGATACGTAGACATCTGCAAACGCTATTTCCTTGCAAGGAAGTGTCGCATTTACATTCATTTGAAGTGTAGACGAGTAATACATAACACTTCGCAAATCATATTATATCTTACCATGAAACATGGAAATGAGATGCGATATCGCGTTTTAAGAAGCATTAGAACTCTATTGCTACGATAGGTAGACATCTGCAAACGCTATTTCCTAGCAAGGAAGTGTCGCATTCACATTCATTTGAAGTGTAGACGTGGACTACATAACACTTCGCAATGAATATAGCATCTTATCATGAAACATAGAAATGAGATGCGATATCTCGTTTTAAGAAGCACTAAAACTCCATCCCTACGATACGTAGACATCTGCAAACGCTATTTCCTAGCAAGGAGGTGTCGCATTCACATTCATTTGAAGTGTAGACGTGGACTACATAACACTTCGTAAATCATATCATATCTTACCATGAAACATAGAAATGAGATGCGATATCGCGTTTTAAGGAGCATTAGATCTCTATTGCTACGATACGTTGACATCTGCAAACGCTAATTCCTAGCAAGGAAGTGTCGCATTTACATTCATTTGAAGTGTAGACGAGAAATACATAACACTTCGCAATGAATATTACATCTTGCCATGAAACATAGAAATGAGATGCGATATCTCGTTTTAAGAAGCATTTGAACTCTATTGCTACGATACGTAGACATCTGCAATCGCTATTTCCTTGCAAGGAAGTGTCGCATGTACATTCATTTGATGTGTAGACGAACAATACATGGCACTTCGCAAATCATATTTTATCTTACCATGAAACATAGAAATGAGATGCGATATCGCGCTTTAAGAAGCATTAGAACTCTATTGCTACGACCCCTAGTCATCTGCAGACGCTATTTCCTAGCAGGGAAGTGTGGCATTTACATTCATTTGAAGTGTAGACGGGGAATACATGACACTTCGCAAATCTTATTATATCTTACCATGAAGCATAGAAATGAGATGCGATATCGCGTTTTATGAATCATAAGAACTCTATTGCTACGATACGTAGACATCTGCAAACGCCATTTCCTTGCGAGGAAGTGTCGCATTTACATTCATTTGAAGTGTAGACGAGGAATACATAACACTTCGCAAATCATATTATGTCTTACCATGAAACATAGAAATGAGATGCGATATCGCTTTTTAAGAATCATAAGAACTCTATTGCTACGATACGTAGACATCTGCAAACGCTATTTCCTTGCAAGGAAGTGTCGCATTTACATTCATTTGAAGTGCAGACGAGTAATACATAACACTTCGCAAATCATATTATATCTTACCATGAAACATGGAAATGAGATGCGATATCGCGTTTTAAGAAGCATTAGAACTCTATTGCTACGATAGGTAGACATCTGCAAACGCTATTTCCTAGCAAGGAAGTGTCGCATTCACATTCATTTGAAGTGTAGACGTGGACTACATAACACTTCGCAATGAATATAGCATCTTATCATGAAACATAGAAATGAGATGCGATATCTCGTTTTAAGAAGCACTAAAACTCCATCCCTACGATACGTAGACATCTGCAAACGCTATTTCCTAGCAAGGAGGTGTCGCATTCACATTCATTTGAAGTGTAGACGTGGACTACATAACACTTCGTAAATCATATCATATCTTACCATGAAACATAGAAATGAGATGCGATATCGCGTTTTAAGAAGTATTAGAACACTATTGCTAAGATAGGTAGACATTTGCAAACGCTATTTCCTAGCAGGGAAGTGTGGCATTTACATTCATTTGAAGTGTAGACGGGGAATACATGACACTTCGCAAACCATATTATATCTTACCATGAAACACAGAAATGAGGTGCGATATCGCGTTTTAAGAAGCATTGGAACTCTATTGCTACGATACGTAGACATCTGCAAACGCTATTTCCTTGCAAGGAAGAGTCGCATTTACATTCATTTGATGTGTAGACGAACAATACATGAAACTTCGCAAATCATATTTTATCTTACCATGAAACATAGAAATGAGATGCGATATCGCGCTTTAAGAAGCATTAGAACTCTATTGCTACGATCCCTAGTCATCTGCAGACGCTATTTCCTAGCAGGGAAGAGTGGCATTTACATTCATTTGAAGTGTAGACGGGGAATACATGACACTTCGCAAATCTTATTATATCTTACCATGAAACATAAAAATGTGATGCGATTTCGCGTTTTAAGAAGCATTGGAAATCTATTGCTACGATACGTAGACATCTGCAAACGCTATATCCTAGCAAGGAAGTGCCGCATTCACATTCATTTGAAGTGTGGACGAGGAATACATAACACTTCGCAAATCATATTATATCTTACCATGAAACACAGAAATGGGATGCGTTGTCGCGTTTTAAGAATCATAAGAACTCTATTGCTACGATACGTAGTCATCTCCAAACGCTATTTCCTTGGAAGGAAGTGTCGCATTTACATTCATTTGAAGTGTAGACGAGGAATACATAACACTTCGCAAATCATATTATACCTTACCATGAAACATACAAATGAGATGCGATATCGCGTTTTAAGAATCATAAGAACTCTATTGCTACGATACGTAGACATCTCCAAACGCTATTTCCTTGCAAGGAAGTGTCGCATTTACATTCATTTGAAGTGTAGACCAGGAATACATAACACTTCGCAAATCATATTATATCTTACCATGAAACATAGAAATGAGATGCGATATCGCGTTTTAAGAAGTATTAGAACACTATTGCTAAGATAGGTAGACATTTGCAAACGCTATTTCCTTGCAAGGAAGTGTCGCATTTACATTCATTTGAAGTGTAGACGAGGAATACATAACACTTATCCAATCATATTATATCTTACCATGAAACATAGAAATGAGATGCGATATCGCGCTTTAAGAATCATAAGAACTCTATTGCTACGATACGTAGACATCTGCAAACGCTATACCCTAGCGAGGAAGTGTCGCATTCACATTCATTTGAAGTGTAGACGAGGAATGCATAACACTTCGCAAATCATATTATATATTACCATGAAACACAGAAATGAGATGCGATATCGCGTTTTAAGAATCATAAGAACTCTATTGCTACGATACGTAGACTTCTCCAAACGCTATTTCCTTGCAAGGAAGTATCGCATTTACATTCATTTGAAGTGTAGACGAGGACTACATAACACTTCGCAAATCATATTATATCTTACCATGAAACATAGAAATGTGATGCGATATCGCGTTTTAAGAATCATAAGAACTCTATTGCTACGATACGTAGACATCTGCAAACGCAATTTCCTTGCAAGGAAGTGTCGCATTTACATTCATTTGATGTGTAGAAGAGGAATACATAACACATCGCAAATCATATTATACCTTATCAAGAAACATAGAAATGAGGAGCGATATGTCGTTTTAAGAAGCATTAGAACTCTATCCCTACGATACGTAGACATCTGCAAACGCTATTTCCTAGCAAGGAAGTGTCGCATTTACATTCATTTGAAGTGTAGACGAAGAATACATGACACTTCGCAAATCATATTATATCTTACCATGAAACATAGGAATGTGATGCGATATCGCGTTTTAAGAAGCATTAGAACATTTATTGCTACGATACCTAGTCATCTGCAGACGCTACTTCCTAGCAGGGAAGTGTGGCATTTACATTCATTTGAAGTGTAGACGAAGAATACATGACACTTCGCAAATCATATTATATCTTACCAAGAAACATTGGAATGTGATGCGATATCTCGTTTTAAGAAGCACTAAAACTCCATCCCTACGATACGTAGACATCTGCAAACGCTATTTCCTAGCAAGGAGGTGTCGCATTCACATTCATTTGAAGTGTAGACGTGGACTACATAACACTTCGTAAATCATATCATATCTTACCATGAAACATAGAAATGAGATGCGATATCGCGTTTTAAGGAGCATTAGATCTCTATTGCTACGATACGTTGACATCTGCAAACGCTAGTTCCTAGCAAGGAAGTGTCGCATTTACATTCATTTGAAGTGTAGACGAGAAATACATAACACTTCGCAATGAATATTACATCTTGTCATGAAACATAGAAATGAGATGCGATATCTCGTTTTAAGAAGCATTTGAACTCTATTGCTACGATACGTAGACATCTGCAATCGCTATTTCCTTGCAAGGAAGTGTCGCATGTACATTCATTTGATGTGTAGACGAACAATACATGGCACTTCGCAAATCATATTTTATCTTACCATGAAACATAGAAATGAGATGCGATATCGCGCTTTAAGAAGCATTAGAACTCTATTGCTACGATCCCTAGTCATCTGCAGACGCTATTTCCTAGCAGGGAAGTGTGGCATTTACATTCATTTGAAGTGTAGACGGGGAATACATGACACTTCGCAAATCTTATTATATCTTACCATGAACATAGAAATGAGATGCGATATCGCGTTTTATGAATCATAAGAACACTATTGCTACGATACGTAGACATCTGCAAACGCCATTTCCTTGCAAGGAAGTGTAGCATTTACATTCATTTGAAGTGTAGACGAGGAATACATAACACTTCGCAAATCATATTATGTCTTACCATGAAACATAGAAATGAGATGCGATATCGCTTTTAAGAATCATAAGAACTCTATTGCTACGATACGTAGACATCTGCAAACGCTATTTCCTTGCAAGGAAGTGTCGCATTTACATTCATTTGAAGTGTAGACGAGTAATACATAACACTTCGCAAATCATATTATATCTTACCATGAAACATGGAAATGAGATGCGATATCGCGTTTTAAGAAGCATTAGAACTCTATTGCTACGATAGGTAGACATCTGCAAACGCTATTTCCTAGCAGGGAAGTGTCGCATTTACATCCATTTGAAGTGTAGACGAGGACTACATAACACTTCGCGAATCATATTCTATCTTACCATGAAACATAGAAATGAGATGCGATATCGCTCTTTAAAAAGCATTAGAACTCTATTACTACGATACCTAGTCATCTGCAGACGCTATTTCCTAGCAGGGAAGTGTGGCATTTACATTCATTTGAAGTGTAGACGGGGAATACATGACACTTCGCAAACCATATTATATCTTACCATGAAGCACAGAAATGAGGTGCGATATCGCGTTTTAAGAAGCATTGGAACTCTATTGCTACGATCCGTAGACATCTGCAAACGCTATTTCATTGCAAGGAAGAGTCGCATTTACATTCATTTGATGTGTAGACGAACAATACATGACACTTCGCAAATCATATTTTATCTTACCATGAAACATAGAAATGAGATGCGATATCGCGCTTTAAGAAGCATTAGAACTCTATTGCTACGATCCCTAGTCATCTGCAGACGCTATTTCCTAGCAGGGAAGTGTGGCATATACATTCATTTGAAGTGTAGACGGGGAATACATGACGCTTCGCAAATCTTATTATATCTTACCATGAAACATAAAAATGTGATGCGATTTCGCGTTTTAAGAAGCATTGGAAATCTATTGCTACGATACGTAGACATCTGCAAACGCTATATCCTAGCAAGGAAGTGCCGCATTCACATTCATTTGAAGTGTGGACGAGGAATACATAACACTTCGCAAATCATATTATATCTTACCATGAAACACAGAAATGAGATGCGTTGTCGCGTTTTAAGAATCATAAGAACTCTATTGCTACGATACGTAGTCATATCCAAACGCTATTTCCTTGGAAGGAAGTGTCGCATTTACATTCATTTGAAGTGTAGACGAAGAATACATGACACGTCGCAAATCATATTATATCTTACAATGAAACATAGAAATGAGATGCGATATCGCGTTTTAAGAAGCATTAGAACACTATTGCTACGATAGGTAGACACTTGCAAACGCTATTTCCTTGTAAGGAAGTGTCGCATTTACATTCATTTGAAGTGCAGACGAGGAATACATAACACTTCGCAAATCATATTATATCTTACCATGAAACATAGAAATGAGATGCGATATCGCTTTTTAAGAATCATAAGAACTCTATTGCTAAGATACGCAGACATCTGCAAACGCTATTTCCTTGCAAGGAAGTGTCGCATTTACATTCATTTGAAGTGTAGACGAGTAATACATAACACTTCCCCAATCATATTATATCTTACCATGAAACGTAGAAATGAGATGCGATATCGCGTTTTAAGAAGCATTGGAAATCTATTGCTACGATACATAGACATCTGCAAACGCTATGTCCTAGCGAGGAAGTGTCGCATTTACATTCATTTGAAGTGTAGACGAGGAATACATAACACTTCGCAAATCATATTATACCTTACCATGAAACATAGAAATGAGATGCGATATCGCGTTTTAAGAATCATTAGAACAGTATTGCTACGATAGGTAGACATTTGCAAACGCTATTTCCTTGCAAGGAAGTGTCGCATTTACATCCATTTGAAGTGTAGACGAGGAATACATAACACTTCGCAAATCATATTATATCTTACCATGAAACATAGAAATGAGATGCGATATCGCGTCTTAAGAAGCATTTGAACTCTATTGCTTCGATACGTAGACATCTGCAAGCGCTATTTCCTTGCAAGGAAGTGTAGCATTTACATTCATTTGAAGTGTAGACGAGGAATACATAACACTTCGCAAATCATATTATGTCTTACCATGAAACATAGAAATGAGATGCGATATCGCTTTTTAAGAATCATAAGAACTCTATTGCTACGATACGTAGACATCTGCAAACGCTATTTCCTTGCAAGGAAGTGTCGCATTTACATTCATTTGAAGTGTAGACGAGTAATACATAACACTTCGCAAATCATATTATATCTTACCATGAAACATGGAAATGAGATGCGATATCGCGTTTTAAGAAGCATTAGAACTCTATTGCTACGATAGGTAGACATCTGCAAACGCTATTTCCTAGCAGGGAAGTGTCGCATTTACATTCATTTGAAGTGTAGACGAGGACTACATAACACTTCGCGAATCATATTCTATCTTACCATGAAACATAGAAATGAGATGCGATATCGCGCTTTAAGAAGCATTAGAACTCTATTACTACGATACCTAGTCATCTGCAGACGCTATTTCCTAGCAGGGAAGTGTGGCATTTACATTCATTTGAAGTGTAGACGGGGAATACATGACACTTCGCAAACCATATTATATCTTACCATGAAACACAGAAATGAGGTGCGATATCGCGTTTTAAGAAGCATTGGAACTCTATTGCTACGATCCGTAGACATCTGCAAACGCTATTTCCTTGCAAGGAAGAGTCGCATTTACATTCATTTGATGTGTAGACGAACAATACATGACACTTCGCGAATCATATTCTATCTTACCATGAAACATAGAAATAAGATGCGATATCGCGCTTTAAGAAGCATTAGAACTCTATTGCTACGATCCCTAGTCATCTGCAGACGCTATTTCCTAGCAGGGAAGTGTGGCATTTACATTCATTTGAAGTGTAGACGGGGAATACATGACACTTCGCAAATCATATTATATCTTACCATGAAACATAGAAATGTGATGCGATATCGCGTTTTAAGAATCATAAGAACTCTATTGCTACGATACGTAGACATCTGCAAACGCTATTTCCTTGCAAGGAAGAGTCGCATTTACATTCATTTGATGTGTAGACGAAGAATACATGACACTTCGCAAATCATATTTTATCTTACCATGAAACATAGAAATGAGATGCGATATCGCGTCTTAAGAAGCATTAGAACTCTATTGCTACGATACCTAGTCATCTGCAGACGCTATTTCCTAGCAGGGAAGTGTGGCATTTACATTCATTTGAAGTGTAGACGAGGAATGCATAACACATCGCAATGAATATTATATCTTATCATGAAAAATAAAAATGAGATGCGATATCTCGTTTTAAGAAGCATTAGAACTCTATCCCTACGATACGTGGACATCTGCAAACGCTATTTCCTTGCAAGGAAGTGTCGCATTTACATTCATTTGAAGTGTAGACAAGGAATACATAACACTTCGCAAATCATATTATACCTTACCATGAAACATAGAAATGAGATGCGATATCGCGTTTTAAGAATCATAAGAACTCTATTGCTACGATACGTAGACATCTGCAAACGCTATTTCCTTGCAAGGAAGTGTCGCATTTACATTCATTTGAAGTGTAGACGAGGAATACATAGCACTTCCCCAATCATATTATATCTTACCATGAAACATAGAAATGAGATGCGATATCGCGTTTTAAGAAGCATTGGAACTCTATTGCTACGATACGTAGACATCTGCAAACGCTATTTCCTTGCAAGGAAGTGTCGCATTTACATTCATTTGAAGTGTAGACGAGGAATACATAACACTTCGCAAATCACATTATGTCTCACCATGAAACATAGAAATGAGATGCGATATCGCGTTTTAAGAAGTATTAGAACACTATTGCTAAGATAGGTAGACATTTGCAAACGCTATTTCCTTGCAAGGAAGTGTCGCATTTACATTCATTTGAAGTGTAGACGAGGAATGCATAAAACTTCTCCAATCATATTATATCTTACCATGAAACATAGGAATGAGATGCGATATCGCGTTTTAAGAAGCATTGGAAATCTATTGCTACGATACGTAGACATTTCCAAACGCTATATCCTAGCGAGGAAGTGTCGCATTTACATTCATTTGAAGTGTAGACGAGGAATACATAACACTTCGCAAATCATATTATATCTTACCATGAAACATAGAAATGATATGCGATATCGCGTTTTAAGAAGTATTAGAACACTATTGCTAAGATAGGTAGACATTTGCAAACGCTATTTCCTTGCAAGGAAGTGTCGCATTTACATTCATTTGAAGTGTAGACAAGGAATGCATAACACTTCTCCAATCATATTATATCTTACCATGAGACATAGGAATGATATGCGATATCGCGTTTTAAGAAGCATTGGAAATCTATTGCTACGATACGTAGACATCTGCAAACGCTATATCCTAGCGAGGAAGTGTCGCATTCACATTCATTTGACGTGTAGACGAGGAATACATAACACTTCGCAAATCATATTATATATTACCATGAAACACAGAAATGAGATGCGATATCGCGTTTTAAGAATCATAAGAACTCTATTGCTACGATCCCTAGCCATCTGCAGACGCTATTTCCTAGCAGGGAAGTGTGGCATTTACATTCATTTGAAGTGTAGACGGGGAATACATGACACTTCGCAAATCTTATTATATCTTACCATGAAACATAGAAATGTGATGCGATTTCGCGTTTTAAGAAGCATTGGAAATCTATTGCTACGATACGTAGACATCTGCAAACGCTATATCCTAGCGAGGAAGTGTCGCATTCACATTCATTTGAAGTGTGGACGAGGAATACATAACACTTCGCAAATCATATTATATCTTACCATGAAACACAGAAATGAGATGCGATATCGCGTTTTAAGAATCATAAGAACTCTATTGCTACGATACGTAGACATCTCCAAACGCTATTTCCTTGCAAGGAAGTGTCGCATTTACATTCATTTGAAGTGTAGACGAGGAATACAATACACATCGCAAATCATATTATATCTTACCACGAAACATAGAAATGAGATGCGATATCGCGTGTCAATGAGTAGTTGAACTCTATTGCTTCGATACGTAGATATCTGCAAACGCTATTTCCTTGCAAGGAAGTGTCGCATTTACATTCATTTGAAGTGTAGAAGAGGAATACATAACACTTCGCAAATCATATTATATCTTACCATGAAACATAGAAATGAGATGCGATATCGCGATTTAAGAAGCATTGGAAATCTATTGCTACGATACGTAGACATCTGCAAACGCTATATCCTAGCGAGGAAGTGTCGCATTCACAATCATTTGAAGTGTAGACGAGGAATACATAACACTTCGGAAATCATATTATATATTACCATGAAACACAGAAATGAGATGCGATATCGCGTTTTAAGAATCATAAGAACTCTATTGTTACGATACGTAGACGTCTCCAAACGCTATTTCCTTGCAAGGAAGAGTCGCATTTACATTCATTTGATGTGTAGACGAAGAATACGTGACACTTCGCAAATCATATTATATCTTACCATGAAACATAGGAATGAGATGCGATATCGCGTTTTAAGAAGCATTAGAACTCTATTGCTACGATACCTAGTCATCTGCAGACGCTATTTCCTAGCAGGGAAGTGTGGCATTTACATTCATTTGAAGTGTAGACGAGGAATGCATAACACTTCGCAATGAATATTATATCTTATCATGAAACATAAAAATGAGATGCGATATCTCGTTTTAAGAAGCATTAGAAATCTATCCCTACGATACGTGGACATCTGCAAACGCTATTTCCTTGCAAGGAAGTGTCGCATTTACATTCATTTGATGTGTAGACGAGGAATACATAACACATCGCAAATCATGTTATATCTTATCATGAAACATAGAAATGAGGTGCGATATGTCGTTTTAAGAAGCATTAGAACTCTATCCCTACGATACGTAGACATCTGCAAACGCTATTTCCTTGCAAGGAAGTGTCGCATTTACATTCATTTGAAGTGTAGAAGAGGTATACATGACACTTCGCGAATCATATTATATCTTACCATGAAACATAGAAATGAGATGCGATATCGCGTTTTAAGAATCATAATAACTCCATTGCTACGATACGTAGACATTTGCAAACGCTATTTCCTTGCAAGGAAGTGTCGCATTTACATTCATTTGAAGTGTAGACGAGGAATACATAACACTTCGCAAATCATATTATATCTTACCATGAAACATAGAAATGAGATGCGATATCGCGTCTTAAGAAGCATTAGAACTCTATTGCTACGATACCTAGTCATCTGCAGACGCTATTTCCTAGCAGGGAAGTGTGGCATTTGCATTCAATTGAAGTGTAGACGAGGAATGCATAACACATCGCAATGAATATTATATCTTATCATGTAACATAAAAATGAGATGCGATATCTCGTTCTAAGAAGCATTAGAACTCTATCCCTACGATACGTGGACATCTGCAAACGCTATTTCCTTGCAAGGAAGTGTCGCATCTACATTCATTTGAAGTGTAGAAGAGGAATACATAACACTTCGCAAATCATATTATATCTTACCATGAAACATGGAAATGAGATGCGATACCGCGTTTTAAGAAGCATTAGAACTCTATTGCTACGATAGGTAGACATCTGCAAACGCTATTTCCTAGCAAGGAAGTGTCGCAATTACATTCATTTGAAGTGTAGACGAGGACTACATAACACTTCTCGAATCATATTCTATCTTACCATGAAACATAGAAATGAGATGCGATATCGCGTTCTAAGAATCATAAGAACTCTATTGCTACGATACGTAGACATCTGCAAACGCTATTTCCTTGCAGGGAAGTGTCGCATTTACATTCATTTGAAGAGTAGACGAGTAATACATAACACTTCCCCAATCATATTATATCTTACCATGAAACACAGAAATGAGATGCGATATCGCGTTTTAAGAAGCATTGGAACTCTATTGCTACTATAGGTAGACATCTGCAAACGCTATTTCCTTGCAAGGAAGAGTCGCATTTACATTCATTTGATGTGTAGACGAAGAATACATGACACTTCGCAAATCATATTTTATCTTACCATGAAACATAGAAATGAGATGCGATATCGCGTTTTAAGAAGCATTAGAACTCTACTGCTACGATACCTAGTCATCTGCAGACGCTATTTCCTAGCAGGGAAGTGTGGCACTTACATTCATTTGATGTGTAGACGGGGAATGCATAACACTTCGCAATGAATATTATATCTTATCATGAAACATAAAAATGAGATGCGATATCTCGTTTTAAGAAGCATTAGAACTCTATCCCTACGATACGTGGACATCTGAAAACGCTATTTCCTTGCAAGGAAGTGTCGCATTTACATTCATTTGAAGTGTAGACAACGAATACATAACACTTCGCAAATCATATTATACCTTACCATGAAACATAGAAATGAGATGCGATACCGCGTTTTAAGAATCATAAGAACTCTATTGCTACGATACGTAGACATCTGCAAACGCCATTTCCTTGCAAGGAAGTGTCGCATTTACATTCATTTGAAGTGTAGAAGAGGAATACATAACACTTCGCAAATCATATTATACCTTACCATGAAACATAGAAATGAGATGCGATATCGCGTTTTAAGAATCATTAGAACACTATTGCTACGATAGGTAGACATTTGCAAACGCTATTTCCTTGCAAGGAAGTGTCGCATTTACATTAATTTGAAGTGTAGACGAGGAATACATAGCACTTCCCCAATCATATTATATCTTACCATGAAACATA
This sequence comes from Xylocopa sonorina, assembly GCF_050948175.1. NCBI lineage: Eukaryota > Metazoa > Arthropoda > Insecta > Hymenoptera > Apidae > Xylocopa > Xylocopa sonorina. The sequence goes on along the minus strand of NW_027490891.1, from coordinate 6,006 downwards.
GAAATGAGATGCGATATCGCGTTTTAAGAATCATTAGAACACTATTGCTACGATAGGTAGACATTTGCAAACGCTATTTCCTTGCAAGGAAGTGTCGCATTTACATTCATTTGAAGTGTAGACGAGGAATACATAACACTTCGCAAATCATATTATATCTTACCATGAAACATAGAAGTGAGATGCGATATCGCGTCTTAAGAAGCATTTGAACTCTATTGCTTCGATACGTAGACATCTGCAAACGCTATTTCCTTGCAAGGAAGTGTCGCATTTACATTCATTTGAAGTGTAGACGAGGAATACATAACACTTCGCAAATCACATTATATCTCACCATGAAACATAGAAATGAGATGCGATATCGCGTTTTAAGAAGTATTAGAACACTATTGCTAAGATAGGTAGACATTTGCAAACGCTATTTCCTTGCAAGGAAGTGTCGCATTTACATTCATTTGAAGTGTAGACGAGGAATGCATAAAACTTCTCCAATCATATTATATCTTACCATGAAACATAGAAATGAGATGCGATATCGCGTTTTAAGAAGCATTGGAAATCTATTGCTACGATACGTAGACATTTCCAAACGCTATATCCTAGCGAGGAGGTGTCGCATTTACATTCATTTGAAGTGTAGACGAGGAATACATAACACTTCGCAAATCATATTATATACTACCATGAAACACAGAAATGAGATGCGATATCGCGTTTTAAGAATCATAAGAACTCTATTGCTACGATCCCTAGTCATCTGCAGACGCTATTTCCTAGCAGGGAAGTGTGGCATTTACATTCATTTGAAGTGTAGACGGGGAATACATGACACTTCGCAAATCTTATTATATCTTACCATGAAACATAGAAATGTGATGCGATTTCGCGTTTTAAGAAGCATTGGAAATCTATTGCTACGTTACGTAGACATCTGCAAACGCTATATCCTAGCGAGGAAGTGTCGCATTCACATTCATTTGAAGTGTGGACGAGGAATACATAACACTTCGCAAATCATATTATATCTTACCATGAAACACAGAAATGAGATGCGATATCGCGTTTTAAGAATCATAAGAACTCTATTGCTACGATAGGTAGACATCTGCAAACGCTATTTCCTTGCAAGGAAGAGTCGCATTTACATTCATTTGATGTGTAGACGAAGAATACATGACACTTCGCAAATCATATTTTATCTTACCATGAAACATAGAAATGAGATGCGATATCGCGTTTTAAGAAGCATTAGAACTCTACTGCTACGATACCTAGTCATCTGCAGACGCTATTTCCTAGCAGGGAAGTGTGGCACTTACATTCATTTGAAGTGTAGACGGGGAATGCATAACACTTCGCAATGAATATTATATCTTATCATGAAACATAAAAATGAGATGCGATATCTCGTTTTAAGAAGCATTAGAACTCTATCCCTACGATACGTGGACATCTGCAAACGCTATTTCCTTGCAAGGAAGTGTCGCATTTACATTCATTTGAAGTGTAGACAACGAATACATAACACTTCGCAAATCATATTATACCTTACCATGAAACATAGAAATGAGATGCGATATCGCGTTTTAAGAATCATTAGAACACTATTGCTACGATAGGTAGATATTTGCAAACGCTATTTCCTTGCAAGGAAGTGTCGCATTTACATTCATTTGAAGTGTAGACGAGGAATACATAGCACTTCCCCAATCATATTATATCTTACCATGAAACATAGAAATGAGATGCGATATCGCGTTTTAAGAAGCATTAGAAATCTATCCCTACGATACGTGGACATCTGCAAACGCTATTTCCTTGCAAGGAAGTGTCGCATTTACATTCATTTGATGTGTAGACGAGGAATACATAACACATCGCAAATCATATTATATCTTATCATGAAACATAGAAATGAGGTGCGATATGTCGTTTTAAGAAGCATTAGAACTCTATCCCTACGATACGTAGACATCTGCAAACGCTATTTCCTTGCAAGGAAGTGTCGCATTTACATTCATTTGAAGTGTAGAAGAGGTATACATGACACTTCGCGAATCATATTATATCTTACCATGAAACATAGAAATGAGATGCGATATCGCGTTTTAAGAAGCATTAGAACTCTATTGCTACGATACCTAGTCATCTGCAGACGCTACTTCCTAGCAGGGAAGTGTGGCATTTGCATTCATTTGAAGTGTAGACGAGGAATGCATAACACTTCGCAATGAATATTATATCTTATCATGAAACATAAAAATGAGATGCGATATCTCGTTTTAAGAAGCATTAGAACTCTATCCCTACGATACGTGGACATCTGCAAACGCTATTTCCTTGCAAGGAAGTGTCGCAATTACATTCATTTGAAGTGTAGACGAGGACTACATAACACTTCTCGAATCATATTCTATCTTACCATGAAACATAGAAATGAGATGCGATATCGCGTTCTAAGAATCATAAGAACTCTATTGCTACGATACGTAGACATCTGCAAACGCTATTTCCTTGCAGGGAAGTGTCGCATTTACATTCATTTGAAGAGTAGACGAGTAATACATAACACTTCCCCAATCATATTATATCTTACCATGAAACATAGAAATGAGATGCGATATCGCGTTTTAAGAAGCATTGGAACTCTATTGCTACTATAGGTAGACATCTGCAAACGCTATTTCCTTGCAAGGAAGAGTCGCATTTACATTCATTTGATGTGTAGACGAAGAATACATGACACTTCGCAAATCATATTTTATCTTACCATGAAACATAGAAATGAGATGCGATATCGCGTTTTAAGAAGCATTAGAACTCTACTGCTACGATACCTAGTCATCTGCAGACGCTATTTCCTAGCAGGGAAGTGTGGCACTTACATTCATTTGATGTGTAGACGGGGAATGCATAACACTTCGCAATGAATATTATATCTTATCATGAAACATAAAAATGAGATGCGATATCTCGTTTTAAGAAGCATTAGAACTCTATCCTACGATACGTGGACATCTGAAAACGCTATTTCCTTGCAAGGAAGTGTCGCATTTACATTCATTTGAAGTGTAGACAACGAATACATAACACTTCGCAAATCATATTATACCTTACCATGAAACATAGAAATGAGATGCGATACCGCGTTTTAAGAATCATAAGAACTCTATTGCTACGATACGTAGACATCTGCAAACGCCATTTCCTTGCAAGGAAGTGTCGCATTTACATTCATTTGAAGTGTAGAAGAGGAATACATAACACTTCGCAAATCATATTATACCTTACCATGAAACATAGAAATGAGATGCGATATCGCGTTTTAAGAATCATTAGAACACTATTGCTACGATAGGTAGACATTTGCAAACGCTATTTCCTTGCAAGGAAGTGTCGCATTTACATTCATTTGAAGTGTAGACGAGGAATACATAGCACTTCCCCAATCATATTATATCTTACCATGAAACATAGAAATGAGATGCGATATCGCGTTTTAAGAATCATTAGAACACTATTGCTACGATAGGTAGACATTTGCAAACGCTATTTCCTTGCAAGGAAGTGTCGCATTTACATTCATTTGAAGTGTAGACGAGGAATACATAACACTTCGCAAATCATATTATATCTTACCATGAAACATAGAAGTGAGATGCGATATCGCGTCTTAAGAAGCATTTGAACTCTATTGCTTCGATACGTAGACATCTGCAAACGCTATTTCCTTGCAAGGAAGTGTCGCATTTACATTCATTTGAAGTGTAGACGAGGAATACATAACACTTCGCAAATCACATTATATCTCACCATGAAACATAGAAATGAGATGCGATATCGCGTTTTAAGAAGTATTAGAACACTATTGCTAAGATAGGTAGACATTTGCAAACGCTATTTCCTTGCAAGGAAGTGTCGCATTTACATTCATTTGAAGTGTAGACGAGGAATGCATAAAACTTCTCCAATCATATTATATCTTACCATGAAACATAGAAATGAGATGCGATATCGCGTTTTAAGAAGCATTGGAAATCTATTGCTACGATACGTAGACATTTCCAAACGCTATATCCTAGCGAGGAGGTGTCGCATTTACATTCATTTGAAGTGTAGACGAGGAATACATAACACTTCGCAAATCATATTATATATTACCATGAAACACAGAAATGAGATGCGATATCGCGTTTTAAGAATCATAAGAACTCTATTGCTACGATCCCTAGTCATCTGCAGACGCTATTTCCCAGCAGGGAAGTGTGGCATTTACATTCATTTGAAGTGTAGACGGGGAATACATGACACTTCGCAAATCTTATTATATCTTACCATGAAACATAGAAATGTGATGCGATTTCGCGTTTTAAGAAGCATTGGAAATCTATTGCTACGATACGTAGACATCTGCAAACGCTATATCCTAGCGAGGAAGTGTCGCATTCACATTCATTTGAAGTGTGGACGAGGAATACATAACACTTCGCAAATCATATTATATCTTACCATGAAACACAGAAATGAGATGCGATATCGCGTTTTAAGAATCATAAGAACTCTATTGCTACGATAGGTAGACATCTGCAAACGCTATTTCCTTGCAAGGAAGAGTCGCATTTACATTCATTTGATGTGTAGACGAAGAATACATGACACTTCGCAAATCATATTTTATCTTACCATGAAACATAGAAATGAGATGCGATATCGCGTTTTAAGAAGCATTAGAACTCTACTGCTACGATACCTAGTCATCTGCAGACGCTATTTCCTAGCAGGGAAGTGTGGCACTTACATTCATTTGAAGTGTAGACGGGGAATGCATAACACTTCGCAATGAATATTATATCTTATCATGAAACATAAAAATGAGATGCGATATCTCGTTTTAAGAAGCATTAGAACTCTATCCCTACGATACGTGGACATCTGCAAACGCTATTTCCTTGCAAGGAAGTGTCGCATTTACATTCATTTGAAGTGTAGACAACGAATACATAACACTTCGCAAATCATATTATACCTTACCATGAAACATAGAAATGAGATGCGATATCGCGTTTTAAGAATCATTAGAACACTATTGCTACGATAGGTAGATATTTGCAAACGCTATTTCCTTGCAAGGAAGTGTCGCATTTACATTCATTTGAAGTGTAGACGAGGAATACATAGCACTTCCCCAATCATATTATATCTTACCATGAAACATAGAAATGAGATGCGATATCGCGTTTTAAGAAGCATAGAAATCTATCCCTACGATACGTGGACATCTGCAAACGCTATTTCCTTGCAAGGAAGTGTCGCATTTACATTCATTTGATGTGTAGACGAGGAATACATAACACATCGCAAATCATATTATATCTTATCATGAAACATAGAAATGAGGTGCGATATGTCGTTTTAAGAAGCATTAGAACTCTATTGCTACGATACCTAGTCATCTGCAGACGCTATTTCCTAGCAGGGAAGTGTGGCATTTACATTCATTTGAAGTGTAGACGAGGAATGCATAACACATCGCAATGGATATTATATCTTATCATGAAAATAAAAATGAGATGCGATATCTCGTTTTAAGAAGCATTAGAACTCTATCCCTACGATACGTGGACATCTGCAAACGCTATTTCCTTGCAAGGGAGTGTCGCATCTACATTCATTTGAATTGTAGAAGAGGAATACATAACACTTCGCAAATCATATTATATCTTACCATGAATCATGGAAATGAGATGCGATACCGCGTTTTAAGAAGCATTAGAACTCTATTGCTACGATAGGTAGACATCTGCAAACGCTATTTCCTAGCAAGGAAGTGTCGGAATTACATTCATTTCAAGTGTAGACGAGGACTACATAACACTTCTCGAATCATATTCTATCTTACCATGAAACATAGAAATGAGATGCGATATCGCGTTCTAAGAATCATAAGAACTCTATTGCTACGATACGTAGACATCTGCAAACGCTATTTCCTTGCAAGGAAGT
>NW_027490890.1:0-35273 GCF_050948175.1 Xylocopa sonorina | reverse complement strand
ATCATATGAACTCTATTGCTACGATACGTAGACATCTGCAATCGCTATTTCCTTGCAAGGAAGTGTCGCATTTACATTCATTTGACGTGTAGGCGAGGAATACATAACACTTCGCAAATCATATTATATCTACCATGAAACATAGAAATGAGATGCGATATCGCGTTTTAAGAAGCACTAGAACTCTATTGCTACGATACGTAGACATCTGCAAACGCTATTTCCTTGCAAGGAAGTGTCGCATTTACATTCATTTGAATCGTAGACGAGAAATACATAACACTTCGCCAATCATATTATATCTTACCATGAAGCATAGAAATGAGATGCGATATCGCGTTTTAAGTAGCATTAGAACTCTATTCCTACGATACCTAGACATCGGCAGACGCTATTTCCTAGCAAGGAAGTGTCGCATTCACATTCATTTGAAGTGTAGACGAGGAATACATGATACTTCGCAAATCATATTATATCTTACCATGAAACATAGAAATGAGATGCGATATCGCGTTTTAGGAAGCATTAGAACTCTATTGCTACGATACGTAGATATCTGCAAACGCTATTTCCTTGCAAGGAAGTGTCGCATTTACATTCATTTGAATCGCAGACGGGGAATGCATAACACTTCGCAATGAATATTATATCTCATAATGAAACATAGATATGAGATGCGATATCGCGTTTTAAGAAGCATTAGATCACTATTGCTACGATACGTAGACATCTGCAAACGCTATTTCCTTGCAAGGAAGTGTCGCATTTACATTCATTTGAAGTGTAGACGAGGAATACATAACACTTCGCAAATCATATTATATCTTATCATGAAACATAGAAATGAGATGCGATATCGCGTTTTAAGAAGCATTAGAACTCTATTGCTACGATACCTAGACATCTGCAAACGCTATTTCCTTGCAAGGAAGTGTCGCATTTACATTCATTTGAATCGTAGACGGGGAATGCATAACACTTCGCAATGAATATTATATCTCATCATGAAACATAGATATGAGATGCAATATCTCGTTTTAAGAAGCGTTTGAACTCTATTGCTTCGATACGTAGACATCTGCAAACGCTATTTCCTTGCAAGGAAGTGTCGCATTTACATTCATTTGAAGTGTAGACGAGGAATACATGACACTTCGCAAATCATATTATATCTTACCATGAAACATAGAAATGAGATGCAATATCGCGTTTTAAGAAGCATTAGAACACTATTGCTACGATAGGTAGACATTTGCAAACGCTATTTCCTAGCAAAGAAGTGTCGCATTTACATTCATTTCAAGTGTAGGCGAGGAATACATAACACTTCGCAAATCATGTTATATCTTACCATGAAACATAGAAATGAGATGCGATATCGCGTTTTAAGAATCATATGAACTCTATTGCCACGATACGTAGACATCTGCAATCGCTATTTCCTTGCAAGGAAGTGTCGCATTTACATTCATTTGAAGTGTAGACGAGGGAAAACATAACACTTCGCAAATCATAATATATCTTACCATGAAGCATAGAAATGAGATGCGATATCGCGTTTTAAGTAGCATTAGAACTCTATTGCTACGATACCTAGACATCGGCAGACGCTATTTCCTAGCAAGGAAGTGTCGCATTTACATTCATTTGAAGTGTAGACGAGGAATACATGATACTTCGCAAATCATATTATATCTTACCAAGAAACATAGAAATGAGATACGATATCGCGTTTTAAGAAGCATTAGAACACTATTGCTGCGATAGGTAGACATTTGCAAACGCTATTTCCTAGCAAAGAAGTGTCGCATTTACATTCATTTGAAGTGTAGACGAGGAATACATAACACTTCGCAAATCATATTATATCTTACCATGAAACATAGAAATGAGATGCAATATCGCGATTTAAGAATCATAAGAACTCTATTGCTACGATACTCAGACATCTGCAAACGCTATTTCCTTGCAAGGAAGTGTCGCATTTACATTCATTTGACGTGTAGGCGAGGAATACATAACACTTCGCAAATCATATTATATCTTACCATGAAACATAGAAATGAGATGCGATATCGCGTTTTAAGAAGCACTAGAACTCTATTGCTACGATACGTAGACATCTGCAAACGCTATTTCCTTGCAAGGAAGTGTCGCATTTACATTCATTTGAATCGTAGACGAGAAATACATAACACTTCGCCAATCATATTATATCTTACCATGAAGCATAGAAATGAGATGCGATATCGCGTTTTAAGTAGCATTAGAACTCTATTCTACGATACCTAGACATCGGCAGACGCTATTTCCTAGCAAGGAAGTGTCGCATTCACATTCATTTGAAGTGTAGACGAGGAATACATGATACTTCGCAAATCATATTATATCTTACCATGAAACATAGAAATGAGATGCGATATCGCGTTTTAGGAAGCATTAGAACTCTATTGCTACGATACGTAGATATCTGCAAACGCTATTTCCTTGCAAGGAAGTGTCGCATTTACATTCATTTGAATCGCAGACGGGGAATGCATAACACTTCGCAATGAATATTATATCTCATAATGAAACATAGATATGAGATGCGATATCGCGTTTTAAGAAGCATTAGATCACTATTGCTACGATACGTAGACATCTGCAAACGCTATTTCCTTGCAAGGAAGTGTCGCATTTACATTCATTTGAAGTGTAGACGAGGAATACATAACACTTCGCAAATCATATTATATCTTATCATGAAACATAGAAATGAGATGCGATATCGCGTTTTAAGAAGCATTAGAACTCTATTGCTACGATACCTAGACATCTGCAAACGCTATTTCCTTGCAAGGAAGTGTCGCATTTACATTCATTTGAATCGTAGACGGGGAATGCATAACACTTCGCAATGAATATTATATCTCATCATGAAACATAGATATGAGATGCAATATCTCGTTTTAAGAAGCGTTTGAACTCTATTGCTTCGATACGTAGACATCTGCAAACGCTATTTCCTTGCAAGGAAGTGTCGCATTTACATTCATTTGAAGTGTAGACGAGGAATACATGACACTTCGCAAATCATATTATATCTTACCATGAAACATAGAAATGAGATGCAATATCGCGTTTTAAGAAGCATTAGAACACTATTGCTACGATAGGTAGACATTTGCAAACGCTATTTCCTAGCAAAGAAGTGTCGCATTTACATTCATTTCAAGTGTAGGCGAGGAATACATAACACTTCGCAAATCATGTTATATCTTACCATGAAACATAGAAATGAGATGCGATATCGCGTTTTAAGAATCATATGAACTCTATTGCCACGATACGTAGACATCTGCAATCGCTATTTCCTTGCAAGGAAGTGTCGCATTTACATTCATTTGAAGTGTAGACGAGGAAAACATAACACTTCGCAAATCATAATATATCTTACCATGAAGCATAGAAATGAGATGCGATATCGCGTTTTAAGTAGCATTAGAACTCTATTGCTACGATACCTAGACATCGGCAGACGCTATTTCCTAGCAAGGAAGTGTCGCATTTACATTCATTTGAAGTGTAGACGAGGAATACATGATACTTCGCAAATCATATTATATCTTACCAAGAAACATAGAAATGAGATACGATATCGCGTTTTAAGAAGCATTAGAACACTATTGCTGCGATAGGTAGACATTTGCAAACGCTATTTCCTAGCAAAGAAGTGTCGCATTTACATTCATTTGAAGTGTAGACGAGGAATACATAACACTTCGCAAATCATATTATATCTTACCATGAAACATAGAAATGAGATGCAATATCGCGATTTAAGAATCATAAGAACTCTATTGCTACGATACTCAGACATCTGCAAACGCTATTTCCTTGCAAGGAAGTGTCGCATTTACATTCATTTGACGTGTAGGCGAGGAATACATAACACTTCGCAAATCATATTATATCTTACCATGAAACATAGAAATGAGATGCGATATCGCGTTTTAAGAAGCACTAGAACTCTATTGCTACGATACGTAGACATCTGCAAACGCTATTTCCTTGCAAGGAAGTGTCGCATTTACATTCATTTGAATCGTAGACGAGAAATACATAACACTTCGCCAATCATATTATATCTTACCATGAAGCATAGAAATGAGATGCGATATCGCGTTTTAAGTAGCATTAGAACTCTATTCCTACGATACCTAGACATCGGCAGACGCTATTTCCTAGCAAGGAAGTGTCGCATTCACATTCATTTGAAGTGTAGACGAGGAATACATGATACTTCGCAAATCATATTATATCTTACCATGAAACATAGAAATGAGATGCGATATCGCGTTTTAGGAAGCATTAGAACTCTATTGCTACGATACGTAGATATCTGCAAACGCTATTTCCTTGCAAGGAAGTGTCGCATTTACATTCATTTGAATCGCAGACGGGGAATGCATAACACTTCGCAATGAATATTATATCTCATAATGAAACATAGATATGAGATGCGATATCGCGTTTTAAGAAGCATTAGATCACTATTGCTACGATACGTAGACATCTGCAAACGCTATTTCCTTGCAAGGAAGTGTCGCATTTACATTCATTTGAAGTGTAGACGAGGAATACATAACACTTCGCAAATCATATTATATCTTATCATGAAACATAGAAATGAGATGCGATATCGCGTTTTAAGAAGCATTAGAACTCTATTGCTACGATACCTAGACATCTGCAAACGCTATTTCCTTGCAAGGAAGTGTCGCATTTACATTCATTTGAATCGTAGACGGGGAATGCATAACACTTCGCAATGAATATTATATCTCATCATGAAACATAGATATGAGATGCAATATCTCGTTTTAAGAAGCGTTTGAACTCTATTGCTTCGATACGTAGACATCTGCAAACGCTATTTCCTTGCAAGGAAGTGTCGCATTTACATTCATTTGAAGTGTAGACGAGGAATACATGACACTTCGCAAATCATATTATATCTTACCATGAAACATAGAAATGAGATGCAATATCGCGTTTTAAGAAGCATTAGAACACTATTGCTACGATAGGTAGACATTTGCAAACGCTATTTCCTAGCAAAGAAGTGTCGCATTTACATTCATTTCAAGTGTAGGCGAGGAATACATAACACTTCGCAAATCATGTTATATCTTACCATGAAACATAGAAATGAGATGCGATATCGCGTTTTAAGAATCATATGAACTCTATTGCCACGATACGTAGACATCTGCAATCGCTATTTCCTTGCAAGGAAGTGTCGCATTTACATTCATTTGAAGTGTAGACGAGGAAAACATAACACTTCGCAAATCATAATATATCTTACCATGAAGCATAGAAATGAGATGCGATATCGCGTTTTAAGTAGCATTAGAACTCTATTGCTACGATACCTAGACATCGGCAGACGCTATTTCCTAGCAAGGAAGTGTCGCATTTACATTCATTTGAAGTGTAGACGAGGAATACATGATACTTCGCAAATCATATTATATCTTACCAAGAAACATAGAAATGAGATACGATATCGCGTTTTAAGAAGCATTAGAACACTATTGCTGCGATAGGTAGACATTTGCAAACGCTATTTCCTAGCAAAGAAGTGTCGCATTTACATTCATTTGAAGTGTAGACGAGGAATACATAACACTTCGCAAATCATATTATATCTTACCATGAAACATAGAAATGAGATGCGATATCGCGTTTTAAGAATCATATGAACTCTATTGCTACGATACGTAGACATCTGCAGACGATATTGCCTAGCAAGGAAGTGTCGCATTTACATTCATTTGATGTGTAGACGAGGAATACGTGATACTTCGCAAATCATATTATATCTTACCATGAATCATAGAAATGAGATTTGATATCGCATTTTAAGAAGCATTAGTAAGCTATTGCTACGATACGTAGACATCTGCAAACGCTATTTCCTAGCGAGGAAGTATCGCATTCACATTCATTTGAAGTGTTGACGAGGAATACATAACACTTCGCAAATCATGTTATAGCTTACCATGAAACATAGAAATGAGATGCGATATCGCGTTTTAAGAATCATATGAACTCTATTGCTACGATACGTAGACATCTGCAATCGCTATTTCCTTGCAAGGAAGTGTCGCATTTACATTCAGTTGAATCGTAGACGAGGAATGCATAACACTTCGCAATGAATATTATATCTTATCAGGAAACATAGATATGAGATGCAATATCTCGCTTTAAGAATCATATGAACTCTATTGCTACGATACGTAGACATCTGCAATCGCTATTTCCTTTCAAGGAAGTGTCGCATTTACTTTCATTTGAAGTGTAGACGAGGAATACATAACACTTCGCAAATCATATTATATCTTACCATGAAACATAGAAATGAGATGCGATATCGCGTTTTAAGAAGCACTAGAACACTATTGCTACGATAGGTAGACATCTGTAAACGCTATTTCCTTGCAAGGAAGTGTCGCATTTACATTCATTTGAAGTGTAGACGAGGAATACATGATACTTCGCAAATCATATTATATCTTACCATGAAACATAGAAATGAGATGCGATATCGCGTTTTAAGAAGCATTAGAACACTATTGCTACGATAGGTAGACATCTGTAAACGCTATTTCCTTGCAAGGAAGTGTCGCATTTACATTCATTTGAAGTGTAGACGAGAAATACATGACACTTCGCAAATCATATTATATCTTACCATGAAACATAGGAATGAGATTCGATATCGCGTTTTAAGAAGCATTAGAAAGCTATTGCTACGATACGTAGACATCTGCAAACGCTATTTCCTAGCGAGGAAGTATCGCATTCACATTCATTTGAAGTGTAGACGAGGAATACATAACACTTCGCAAATCATGTTATATCTTACCATGAAACATAGAAATGAGATGCGATGTCGCGATTTAAGTAGCATTAGAACTCTATTGCTACGATACCTAGACATCTGCAGACGCTGTTTCCTTGCAAGGAAGTGTCGCATTTACATTCATTTAAAGTGTAGACGAGAAATACATGACACTTCGCAAATCATATTATATCTTACCATGAAACATAGAAATGAGATTCGACATAGCGTTTTAAGAAGCATTAGGAAGCTATTGCTACGATACGTAGACATCTGCAAACGCTATTTCCTAGCGAGGAAGTATCGCATTCACATTCATTTGAAGTGTAGACGAGGAATACATAACACTTCGCAAATCATGTTATATCTTACCATGAAACATAGAAATGAGATGCGATATCGCGTTTTAAGTATCATATGAACTCTATTGCTACGATACGTAGACATCTGCAATCGCTATTTCCTTGCAAGGAAGTGTCGCATTTACTTTCATTTGAAGTGTAGACGAGGAATACATAACACTTCGCAAATCATATTATATCTTACCATGAAACATAGAAATGAGATGCGATATCGCGTTTTAAGAATCATATGAACACTATTGCTACGATACGTAGACATCTGCAATCGCTATTTCCTTGCAAGTAACTGTCGCATTTACTTTCATTTGAAGTGTAGACGAGGAATACATAACACTTCGCAAATCATATTATATCATACCATGGAACATAGAAATGAGATGCGATATCGCGTTTTAAGAATCATAAGAACTCTATTGCTACGATACGTAGACATCTGCAAACGCTATTTCCTTGCAAGGAAGTGTCGCATTTACATTCATTTGAATCGTAGACGAGGAATGCATCACACTTCGCAATGAATATTATATCTTACCATGAAACATAGAAATGAGATGCGATATCGCGTTTTAAGAATCATATGAACACTATTGCTACGATACGTAGACATCTGCAATCGCTATTTCCTTGCAAGGAAGTGTCGCATTTATTTCATTTGAAATGTAGACGAGGAATACATAACACTTCGCAAATCATATTATATCTTACCATGAAACATAGAAATGAGATGCGTTATCGCGTTTTAAGAAGCATTAGAAAGCTATTGCTACGATACCTAGACATCTGCAGACGCTATTTCCTTGCAAGGAAGTGTCGCATTTACATTCATTTGAAGTGTAGACGAGGAATACATGACACTTCGCAAATCATATTATATCATACCATGAAACATAGAAATGAGATGCGATATCGCGTTTTAAGAAGCATTAGAACATTATTGCTACGATAGGTAGACATTTGCAAACGCTATGTCCTTGCAAGGAAGTGTCGCATTTACATTCATTTGAATCGTAGACGAGGAATACATAACACTTCGCAAATCATATTATATCTTACCATGAAGCATAGAAATGAGATGCGATATCGCGTTTTAAGTAGCATTAGAACTCTATTGCTACGATACCTAGACATCGGCAGACGCTATTTCCTAGCAAGGAAGTGTCGCATTTACATTCATTTGAAGTGTAGACGAGGAATACATGATACTTCGCAAATCATATTATATCTTACCATGAAACATAGAAATGAGATTCGATATCGCGTTTTAAGAAGCATTAGAAAGCTATTGCTTCGATACGTAGATATCTGCAAACGCTATTTCCTAGCGAGGAAGTGTCGCATTCACATTCATTTGAAGCGTAGACGAGGAATGCATAACACTTCGCAATGAATATTATATCTTACCATGAAACGTAGAAATGAGATGCAATATAGCGTTTTAAGAATCATAAGAACTCTATTGCTTCGATACGTAGACATCTGCAAACGCTATTTCCTTGCAAGGAAGTGTCGCATTTACATTCATTTGAAGTGTAGACGAGAAATACATGACACTTCGCAAATCATATTATATCTTACCATGAAACATAGAAATGAGATTCGATATCGCGTTTTAAGAAGCATTAGAAAGCTATTGCTACGACACGTAGACATCTGCAAACGCTATTTCCTAGCAAGGAAGTATCGCATTCACATTCATTTGAAGTGTAGACGAGGAATACATAACACTTCGCAAATCATGTTATATCTTACCATGAAACATAGAAATGAGATGCGATATCGCGTTTTAAGAATCATATGAACTCTATTGCTACGATACGTAGACATCTGCAAACGCTATTTCCTTGCAAGGAAGTGTCGCATTTACATTCATTTGAATCGTAGACGAGGAATGCATAACACTTCGCAATGAATATTATATCTTATCAGGAAACATAGATATGAGAAGCAATATCTCGTTTTAAGAATCATATGAACTCTATTGCTACGATACGTAGATATCTGCAGACGCTATTTCCTAGCAAGGAAGTGTCGCATTTACATTCATTTGAAGTGTAGACGAGGAATACGTGATACTTCGCAAATCATATTATATCTTACCATGAAACATAGAAATGAGATGCGATATCGCGTTTTAAGAAGCATTAGAACACTATTGCTACGATAGGTAGACATTTGCAAACGCTATTTCCTAGCAAAGAAGTGTCGCATTTACATTCATTTAAAGTGTAGGCGAGGAATACATAACACTTCGCAAATCATATTATATCTTACCATGAAACATAGGAATGAGATTCGTTATCTCGTTTTAAGAAGCATTTGAACTCTATTGCTTCGATACGTAGACATCTGCAAACGCTATTTCCTAGCAAGGAAGTGTCGCATTTACTTTCATTTGAAGTGTAGACGAGGAATACATAACACTTCGCAAATCATATTATATCTTACCATGAAACATAGAAATGAGATTCGATATCGCATTTTAAGAAGCATTAGAAAGCTATTGCTACGATACGTAGACATCTGCAAACGCTATTTCCTAGCGAGGAAGCATCGCATTCACATTCATTTGAAGTGTAGACGAGGAATACATAACACTTCGCAAATCATGTTATATCTTACCATGAAACATAGAAATGAGATGCGATATCGCGTTTTAAGAAACATTAGAACTCTATTGCTACGATACGTAGACATCTGCAATCGCTATTTCCTTGCAAGGAAGTGTCGCATTTACATTCATTTGAATCGTAGACGAGGAATACATAACACTTCGCCAATCATATTATATCTTACCATGAAGCATAGAAATGAGATGCGATATCGCGTTTTAAGTAGCATTAGAACTCTATTGCTACGATACCTAGACATCGGCAGACGCTATTTCCTAGCAAGGAAGTGTCGCATTTACATTCATTTGAAGTGTAGACGAGGAATACATGATACTTCGCAAATCATATTATATCTTACCATGAAACATAGAAATGAGATGCGATATCGCGTTTTAAGAAGCATTAGAACTCTATTGCTACGGTACGTAGACATCTGCAAACGCTATTTCCTTGCAAGGAAGTGTCGCATTTACATTCATTTGAATCATAGACGAGGAATACATAACACTTCGCAAATCATATTATATCTTACCAAGAAGCATAGAAATGAGATGCGATATCGCGTTTTAAGTAGCATTACAACTCTATTGCTACGATACCTAGACATCGGCAGACGCTATTTCCTAGCAAGGAAGTGTCGCATTTACATTCATTTGAAGTGTAGACGAGGAATACATGATACTTCGCAAATCATATTATATCTTACCATGAAACATAGAAATGAGATTCGATATCGCGTTTTAAGAAGCATTAGAAAGCTATTGCTACGATACCTAGACATCGGCAAACGCTATTTCCTAGCGAGGAAGTATCGCATTCACATTCATTTGAAGTGTAGACAAGGAATACATGATACTTCGCAAATCATATTATATCTATACCATGAAACATAGAAATGAGATTCGATATCGCGTTTTAAGAAGCATTAGAAAGCAATTGCTACGATACGTAGATATGTGCAAACGTTATTTCCTAGCGAGGAAGTATCGCATTCACATTCATTTGAAGTGTAGACGAGGAATACATAACACTTCGCAAATCATGTTATATCTTACCATGAAACATAGAAATGAGATGCGATATCGCGTTTTAAGAATCATATGAACTCTATTGCTACGATACGTAGACATCTGCAATCGCTATTTCCTTGCAAGGAAGTGTCGCATTTACATTCATTTGAAGTGTATGCGAGGAATACATAACACTTCCCAAATCATATTATATCTTACCATGAAATATAGAAATGAGATGCGATATCGCGTTTTAAGAAGCATTAGAAAGCTATTGCTACGATACGTAGATATCTGCAAACGCTATTTCCTAGCGAGGAAGTATCGCATTCACATTCATTTGAAGTGTAGACGAGGAATACATAACACTTCGCAAATCATGTTATATCTTACCATGAAACATAGAAATGAGATGCGATATCGCGTTTTAAGAATCATATGAACTCTATTGCTACGATACGTAGACATCTGCAATCGCTATTTCCTTGCAAGGAAGTGTCGCATTTACATTCATTAGAAGTGTAGGCGAGGAATACATAACACTTCGCAAATCATATTATATCTTCCCATGAAACATAGAAATGAGATGCGATATCGCGTCTTAAGAAGCATTAGAAAGCTATTGCTACGATACGTAGATGTCTGCAAACGATATTTCCTTGCAAGGAAGTGTCGCATTTACATTCATTTGAATCGTAGACGAGAAATACATAACACTTCGCCAATCATATTATATCTTACCATGAAGCATAGAAATGAGATGCGATATCGCGTTTTAAGTAGCATTAGAACTCTATTGCTACGATACCTAGACATCGGCAGACGCTATTTCCTAGCAAGGAAGTGTCGCATTCACATTCATTTGAAGTGTAGACGAGGAATACATGATACTTCGCAAATCATATTATATCTTCCCATGAAACATAGAAATGAGATGCGATATCGCGTTTTAAGAAGCATTAGAAAGCTATTGCTACGATACGTAGACATCGGCAAACGCTATTTCCTTGCAAGGAAGTGTCGCATTTACATTCATTTGAATCGTAGACGGGGAATGCATAACACTTCGCAATGAAAATTATATCTCATCATAAAACATAGATATGAGATGCGATATCGCGTTTTAAGAAGCATTAGATCACTATTGCTACGATAGGTAGACATTTGCAAACGCTATTTCCTAGCAAAGAAGTGTCGCATTTACATTCATTTGAAGTGTAGACGAGGAATACATAACACTTCGCAAATCGTATTATATCTTACCATGAAGCATAGAAATGAGTTGCGATATCGCGTTTTAAGAATCATTAGAACTCTATTGCTACGATACGTAGACATCTGCAAACGCTATTTCCTAGCGAGGAAGTGTCGCATTCACATTCATTTGAAGTGTAGACGAGTAATACATGACACTTCGCAAATCATATTATATCTTACCATGAAACGTAGAAATGAGATGCAATATAGCGTTTTAAGAATCATAAGAACTCTATTGCTACGATACGTAGACATCTGCAAACGCTATTTCCTTGCAAGGTAGTGTCGCATTTACATTCATTTGAATCGTAGACGGGGAATGCATAACACTTCGCAATGAATATTATATCTTACCATGAAACATAGAAATGAGATGCGATATCGCGTTTTAAGAAGCATTAGAACTCTATTGCTACGATACCTAGACATCTGCAGACGCTATTTCCTAGCAAGGAAGTGTCGCATTTACATTCATTTGAAGTGTAGACGAGGAATACATGATACTTCGCATATCATATTATATCTATACCATGAAACATGGAAATGAGATTCGATATCGCGTTTTAAGAAGCATTAGAAAGCTACTGCTACGATACGTAGATATCTGCAAACGCTATTTCCTAGCGAGGAAGTATCGCATTCACATTCATTTGAAGTGTAGACGAGGAATACATAACACTTCGCAAATCATGTTATATCTTACCATGAAACATAGAAATGAGATGCGATATCGCGTTTTAAGAAGCATTAGAACACTATTGCTACGATATGTAGACATTTGCAAACGCTATTTCCTAGCAAAGAAGTGTCGCATTTACATTCATTTGAAGTGTAGACGAGG
The DNA here is from genome assembly GCF_050948175.1 of Xylocopa sonorina. Lineage (NCBI taxonomy): Eukaryota > Metazoa > Arthropoda > Insecta > Hymenoptera > Apidae > Xylocopa > Xylocopa sonorina. The sequence goes on along the minus strand of NW_027490890.1, from coordinate 22,299 downwards.
AATACATAAAACTTCGCAAATCATATTATATCTTACCTTGAAACATAGAAATGAGATGCGATATCGCGTTTTAAGAAGCATTAGAACTCTATTGCTACGATACCTAGACATCTGCAGACGCTATTTCCTTGCAAGGAAGTGTCGCATTTACATTCATTTGAAGTGTAGACGAGGAATACATGACACTTCGCAAATCATATTATATCTTACCATGAAACATAGAAATGAGATGCGATATCGCGTTTTAAGAAGCATTAGAACACTATTGCTACGATAGGTAGACATTTGCAAACGCTATTTCCTAGCAAAGAAGTGTCGCATTTTCATTCATTTGAAGTGTAGACGAGGAATACATAACACTTCGCAAATCATGTTATATCTTACCATGAAACATGGAAATGAGATGGGATATCGCGTTTTAAGAAGCATTAGAACACTATTGCTACGATAGGTAGACATTTGCAAACGCTATTTCCTAGCAAAGAAGTGTCGCATTTACATTCATTTGAAGTGTAGACGAGGAATACATGATACTTCGCAAATCATATTATATCTTACCATGAAACATAGAAATGAGATGCGATATCGCGTTTTAAGAAGCATTAGAACACTATTGCTACGATATGTAGACATTTGCAAACGCTATTTCCTAGCAAAGAAGTGTCGCATTTACATTCATTTGAAGTGTAGACGAGGAATACATAAAACTTCGCAAATCATATTATATCTTACCTTGAAACATAGAAATGAGATGCGATATCGCGTTTTAAGAAGCATTAGAACTCTATTGCTACGATACCTAGACATCTGCAGACGCTATTTCCTTGCAAGGAAGTGTCGCATTTACATTCATTTGAAGTGTAGACGAGGAATACATGACACTTCGCAAATCATATTATATCTTACCATGAAACATAGAAATGAGATGCGATATCGCGTTTTAAGAAGCATTAGAACACTATTGCTACGATAGGTAGACATTTGCAAACGCTATTTCCTAGCAAAGAAGTGTCGCATTTACATTCATTTGAAGTGTAGGCGAGGAATACATAACACTTCGCAAATCATATTATATCTTCCCATGAAACATAGAAATGAGATGCGATATCGCGTTTTAAGAAGCATTAGAAAGCTATTGCTACGATACGTAGATATCTGCAAACGCTATTTCCTAGCGAGGAAGTATCGCATTCACATTCATTTGAAGTGTAGACGAGGAATACATAACACTTCGCAAATCATGTTATATCTTACCATGAAACATAGAAATGAGATGCGATATCGCGTTTTAAGAATCATATGAACTCTATTGCTACGATACGTAGACATCTGCAATCGCTATTTCCTTGCAAGGAAGTGTCGCATTTACATTCATTTGACGTGTAGGCGAGGAATACATAACACTTCGCAAATCATATTATATCTTACCATGAAACATAGAAATGAGATGCGATATCGCGTTTTAAGAAGCACTAGAACTCTATTGCTACGATACGTAGACATCTGCAAACGCTATTTCCTTGCAAGGAAGTGTCGCATTTACATTCATTTGAATCGTAGACGAGAAATACATAACACTTCGCCAATCATATTATATCTTACCATGAAGCATAGAAATGAGATGCGATATCGCGTTTTAAGTAGCATTAGAACTCTATTCCTACGATACCTAGACATCGGCAGACGCTATTTCCTAGCAAGGAAGTGTCGCATTCACATTCATTTGAAGTGTAGACGAGGAATACATGATACTTCGCAAATCATATTATATCTTACCATGAAACATAGAAATGAGATGCGATATCGCGTTTTAGGAAGCATTAGAACTCTATTGCTACGATACGTAGATATCTGCAAACGCTATTTCCTTGCAAGGAAGTGTCGCATTTACATTCATTTGAATCGCAGACGGGGAATGCATAACACTTCGCAATGAATATTATATCTCATAATGAAACATAGATATGAGATGCGATATCGCGTTTTAAGAAGCATTAGATCACTATTGCTACGATACGTAGACATCTGCAAACGCTATTTCCTTGCAAGGAAGTGTCGCATTTACATTCATTTGAAGTGTAGACGAGGAATACATAACACTTCGCAAATCATATTATATCTTATCATGAAACATAGAAATGAGATGCGATATCGCGTTTTAAGAAGCATTAGAACTCTATTGCTACGATACCTAGACATCTGCAAACGCTATTTCCTTGCAAGGAAGTGTCGCATTTACATTCATTTGAATCGTAGACGGGGAATGCATAACACTTCGCAATGAATATTATATCTCATCATGAAACATAGATATGAGATGCAATATCTCGTTTTAAGAAGCGTTTGAACTCTATTGCTTCGATACGTAGACATCTGCAAACGCTATTTCCTTGCAAGGAAGTGTCGCATTTACATTCATTTGAAGTGTAGACGAGGAATACATGACACTTCGCAAATCATATTATATCTTACCATGAAACATAGAAATGAGATGCAATATCGCGTTTTAAGAAGCATTAGAACACTATTGCTACGATAGGTAGACATTTGCAAACGCTATTTCCTAGCAAAGAAGTGTCGCATTTACATTCATTTCAAGTGTAGGCGAGGAATACATAACACTTCGCAAATCATGTTATATCTTACCATGAAACATAGAAATGAGATGCGATATCGCGTTTTAAGAATCATATGAACTCTATTGCCACGATACGTAGACATCTGCAATCGCTATTTCCTTGCAAGGAAGTGTCGCATTTACATTCATTTGAAGTGTAGACGAGGAAAACATAACACTTCGCAAATCATAATATATCTTACCATGAAGCATAGAAATGAGATGCGATATCGCGTTTTAAGTAGCATTAGAACTCTATTGCTACGATACCTAGACATCGGCAGACGCTATTTCCTAGCAAGGAAGTGTCGCATTTACATTCATTTGAAGTGTAGACGAGGAATACATGATACTTCGCAAATCATATTATATCTTACCAAGAAACATAGAAATGAGATACGATATCGCGTTTTAAGAAGCATTAGAACACTATTGCTGCGATAGGTAGACATTTGCAAACGCTATTTCCTAGCAAAGAAGTGTCGCATTTACATTCATTTGAAGTGTAGACGAGGAATACATAACACTTCGCAAATCATATTATATCTTACCATGAAACATAGAAATGAGATGCAATATCGCGATTTAAGAATCATAAGAACTCTATTGCTACGATACTCAGACATCTGCAAACGCTATTTCCTTGCAAGGAAGTGTCGCATTTACATTCATTTGACGTGTAGGCGAGGAATACATAACACTTCGCAAATCATATTATATCTTACCATGAAACATAGAAATGAGATGCGATATCGCGTTTTAAGAAGCACTAGAACTCTATTGCTACGATACGTAGACATCTGCAAACGCTATTTCCTTGCAAGGAAGTGTCGCATTTACATTCATTTGAATCGTAGACGAGAAATACATAACACTTCGCCAATCATATTATATCTTACCATGAAGCATAGAAATGAGATGCGATATCGCGTTTTAAGTAGCATTAGAACTCTATTCCTACGATACCTAGACATCGGCAGACGCTATTTCCTAGCAAGGAAGTGTCGCATTCACATTCATTTGAAGTGTAGACGAGGAATACATGATACTTCGCAAATCATATTATATCTTACCATGAAACATAGAAATGAGATGCGATATCGCGTTTTAGGAAGCATTAGAACTCTATTGCTACGATACGTAGATATCTGCAAACGCTATTTCCTTGCAAGGAAGTGTCGCATTTACATTCATTTGAATCGCAGACGGGGAATGCATAACACTTCGCAATGAATATTATATCTCATAATGAAACATAGATATGAGATGCGATATCGCGTTTTAAGAAGCATTAGATCACTATTGCTACGATACGTAGACATCTGCAAACGCTATTTCCTTGCAAGGAAGTGTCGCATTTACATTCATTTGAAGTGTAGACGAGGAATACATAACACTTCGCAAATCATATTATATCTTATCATGAAACATAGAAATGAGATGCGATATCGCGTTTTAAGAAGCATTAGAACTCTATTGCTACGATACCTAGACATCTGCAAACGCTATTTCCTTGCAAGGAAGTGTCGCATTTACATTCATTTGAATCGTAGACGGGGAATGCATAACACTTCGCAATGAATATTATATCTCATCATGAAACATAGATATGAGATGCAATATCTCGTTTTAAGAAGCGTTTGAACTCTATTGCTTCGATACGTAGACATCTGCAAACGCTATTTCCTTGCAAGGAAGTGTCGCATTTACATTCATTTGAAGTGTAGACGAGGAATACATGACACTTCGCAAATCATATTATATCTTACCATGAAACATAGAAATGAGATGCAATATCGCGTTTTAAGAAGCATTAGAACACTATTGCTACGATAGGTAGACATTTGCAAACGCTATTTCCTAGCAAAGAAGTGTCGCATTTACATTCATTTCAAGTGTAGGCGAGGAATACATAACACTTCGCAAATCATGTTATATCTTACCATGAAACATAGAAATGAGATGCGATATCGCGTTTTAAGAATCATATGAACTCTATTGCCACGATACGTAGACATCTGCAATCGCTATTTCCTTGCAAGGAAGTGTCGCATTTACATTCATTTGAAGTGTAGACGAGGAAAACATAACACTTCGCAAATCATAATATATCTTACCATGAAGCATAGAAATGAGATGCGATATCGCGTTTTAAGTAGCATTAGAACTCTATTGCTACGATACCTAGACATCGGCAGACGCTATTTCCTAGCAAGGAAGTGTCGCATTTACATTCATTTGAAGTGTAGACGAGGAATACATGATACTTCGCAAATCATATTATATCTTACCAAGAAACATAGAAATGAGATACGATATCGCGTTTTAAGAAGCATTAGAACACTATTGCTGCGATAGGTAGACATTTGCAAACGCTATTTCCTAGCAAAGAAGTGTCGCATTTACATTCATTTGAAGTGTAGACGAGGAATACATAACACTTCGCAAATCATATTATATCTTACCATGAAACATAGAAATGAGATGCAATATCGCGATTTAAGAATCATAAGAACTCTATTGCTACGATACTCAGACATCTGCAAACGCTATTTCCTTGCAAGGAAGTGTCGCATTTACATTCATTTGACGTGTAGGCGAGGAATACATAACACTTCGCAAATCATATTATATCTTACCATGAAACATAGAAATGAGATGCGATATCGCGTTTTAAGAAGCACTAGAACTCTATTGCTACGATACGTAGACATCTGCAAACGCTATTTCCTTGCAAGGAAGTGTCGCATTTACATTCATTTGAATCGTAGACGAGAAATACATAACACTTCGCCAATCATATTATATCTTACCATGAAGCATAGAAATGAGATGCGATATCGCGTTTTAAGTAGCATTAGAACTCTATTCCTACGATACCTAGACATCGGCAGACGCTATTTCCTAGCAAGGAAGTGTCGCATTCACATTCATTTGAAGTGTAGACGAGGAATACATGATACTTCGCAAATCATATTATATCTTACCATGAAACATAGAAATGAGATGCGATATCGCGTTTTAGGAAGCATTAGAACTCTATTGCTACGATACGTAGATATCTGCAAACGCTATTTCCTTGCAAGGAAGTGTCGCATTTACATTCATTTGAATCGCAGACGGGGAATGCATAACACTTCGCAATGAATATTATATCTCATAATGAAACATAGATATGAGATGCGATATCGCGTTTTAAGAAGCATTAGATCACTATTGCTACGATACGTAGACATCTGCAAACGCTATTTCCTTGCAAGGAAGTGTCGCATTTACATTCATTTGAAGTGTAGACGAGGAATACATAACACTTCGCAAATCATATTATATCTTATCATGAAACATAGAAATGAGATGCGATATCGCGTTTTAAGAAGCATTAGAACTCTATTGCTACGATACCTAGACATCTGCAAACGCTATTTCCTTGCAAGGAAGTGTCGCATTTACATTCATTTGAATCGTAGACGGGGAATGCATAACACTTCGCAATGAATATTATATCTCATCATGAAACATAGATATGAGATGCAATATCTCGTTTTAAGAAGCGTTTGAACTCTATTGCTTCGATACGTAGACATCTGCAAACGCTATTTCCTTGCAAGGAAGTGTCGCATTTACATTCATTTGAAGTGTAGACGAGGAATACATGACACTTCGCAAATCATATTATATCTTACCATGAAACATAGAAATGAGATGCAATATCGCGTTTTAAGAAGCATTAGAACACTATTGCTACGATAGGTAGACATTTGCAAACGCTATTTCCTAGCAAAGAAGTGTCGCATTTACATTCATTTCAAGTGTAGGCGAGGAATACATAACACTTCGCAAATCATGTTATATCTTACCATGAAACATAGAAATGAGATGCGATATCGCGTTTTAAGAATCATATGAACTCTATTGCCACGATACGTAGACATCTGCAATCGCTATTTCCTTGCAAGGAAGTGTCGCATTTACATTCATTTGAAGTGTAGACGAGGAAAACATAACACTTCGCAAATCATAATATATCTTACCATGAAGCATAGAAATGAGATGCGATATCGCGTTTTAAGTAGCATTAGAACTCTATTGCTACGATACCTAGACATCGGCAGACGCTATTTCCTAGCAAGGAAGTGTCGCATTTACATTCATTTGAAGTGTAGACGAGGAATACATGATACTTCGCAAATCATATTATATCTTACCAAGAAACATAGAAATGAGATACGATATCGCGTTTTAAGAAGCATTAGAACACTATTGCTGCGATAGGTAGACATTTGCAAACGCTATTTCCTAGCAAAGAAGTGTCGCATTTACATTCATTTGAAGTGTAGACGAGGAATACATAACACTTCGCAAATCATATTATATCTTACCATGAAACATAGAAATGAGATGCGATATCGCGTTTTAAGAATCATATGAACTCTATTGCTACGATACGTAGACATCTGCAGACGATATTGCCTAGCAAGGAAGTGTCGCATTTACATTCATTTGATGTGTAGACGAGGAATACGTGATACTTCGCAAATCATATTATATCTTACCATGAATCATAGAAATGAGATTTGATATCGCATTTTAAGAAGCATTAGTAAGCTATTGCTACGATACGTAGACATCTGCAAACGCTATTTCCTAGCGAGGAAGTATCGCATTCACATTCATTTGAAGTGTTGACGAGGAATACATAACACTTCGCAAATCATGTTATAGCTTACCATGAAACATAGAAATGAGATGCGATATCGCGTTTTAAGAATCATATGAACTCTATTGCTACGATACGTAGACATCTGCAATCGCTATTTCCTTGCAAGGAAGTGTCGCATTTACATTCAGTTGAATCGTAGACGAGGAATGCATAACACTTCGCAATGAATATTATATCTTATCAGGAAACATAGATATGAGATGCAATATCTCGCTTTAAGAATCATATGAACTCTATTGCTACGATACGTAGACATCTGCAATCGCTATTTCCTTTCAAGGAAGTGTCGCATTTACTTTCATTTGAAGTGTAGACGAGGAATACATAACACTTCGCAAATCATATTATATCTTACCATGAAACATAGAAATGAGATGCGATATCGCGTTTTAAGAAGCACTAGAACACTATTGCTACGATAGGTAGACATCTGTAAACGCTATTTCCTTGCAAGGAAGTGTCGCATTTACATTCATTTGAAGTGTAGACGAGGAATACATGATACTTCGCAAATCATATTATATCTTACCATGAAACATAGAAATGAGATGCGATATCGCGTTTTAAGAAGCATTAGAACACTATTGCTACGATAGGTAGACATCTGTAAACGCTATTTCCTTGCAAGGAAGTGTCGCATTTACATTCATTTGAAGTGTAGACGAGAAATACATGACACTTCGCAAATCATATTATATCTTACCATGAAACATAGGAATGAGATTCGATATCGCGTTTTAAGAAGCATTAGAAAGCTATTGCTACGATACGTAGACATCTGCAAACGCTATTTCCTAGCGAGGAAGTATCGCATTCACATTCATTTGAAGTGTAGACGAGGAATACATAACACTTCGCAAATCATGTTATATCTTACCATGAAACATAGAAATGAGATGCGATGTCGCGATTTAAGTAGCATTAGAACTCTATTGCTACGATACCTAGACATCTGCAGACGCTGTTTCCTTGCAAGGAAGTGTCGCATTTACATTCATTTAAAGTGTAGACGAGAAATACATGACACTTCGCAAATCATATTATATCTTACCATGAAACATAGAAATGAGATTCGACATAGCGTTTTAAGAAGCATTAGGAAGCTATTGCTACGATACGTAGACATCTGCAAACGCTATTTCCTAGCGAGGAAGTATCGCATTCACATTCATTTGAAGTGTAGACGAGGAATACATAACACTTCGCAAATCATGTTATATCTTACCATGAAACATAGAAATGAGATGCGATATCGCGTTTTAAGTATCATATGAACTCTATTGCTACGATACGTAGACATCTGCAATCGCTATTTCCTTGCAAGGAAGTGTCGCATTTACTTTCATTTGAAGTGTAGACGAGGAATACATAACACTTCGCAAATCATATTATATCTTACCATGAAACATAGAAATGAGATGCGATATCGCGTTTTAAGAATCATATGAACACTATTGCTACGATACGTAGACATCTGCAATCGCTATTTCCTTGCAAGTAACTGTCGCATTTACTTTCATTTGAAGTGTAGACGAGGAATACATAACACTTCGCAAATCATATTATATCATACCATGGAACATAGAAATGAGATGCGATATCGCGTTTTAAGAATCATAAGAACTCTATTGCTACGATACGTAGACATCTGCAAACGCTATTTCCTTGCAAGGAAGTGTCGCATTTACATTCATTTGAATCGTAGACGAGGAATGCATCACACTTCGCAATGAATATTATATCTTACCATGAAACATAGAAATGAGATGCGATATCGCGTTTTAAGAATCATATGAACACTATTGCTACGATACGTAGACATCTGCAATCGCTATTTCCTTGCAAGGAAGTGTCGCATTTATTTCATTTGAAATGTAGACGAGGAATACATAACACTTCGCAAATCATATTATATCTTACCATGAAACATAGAAATGAGATGCGTTATCGCGTTTTAAGAAGCATTAGAAAGCTATTGCTACGATACCTAGACATCTGCAGACGCTATTTCCTTGCAAGGAAGTGTCGCATTTACATTCATTTGAAGTGTAGACGAGGAATACATGACACTTCGCAAATCATATTATATCATACCATGAAACATAGAAATGAGATGCGATATCGCGTTTTAAGAAGCATTAGAACATTATTGCTACGATAGGTAGACATTTGCAAACGCTATGTCCTTGCAAGGAAGTGTCGCATTTACATTCATTTGAATCGTAGACGAGGAATACATAACACTTCGCAAATCATATTATATCTTACCATGAAGCATAGAAATGAGATGCGATATCGCGTTTTAAGTAGCATTAGAACTCTATTGCTACGATACCTAGACATCGGCAGACGCTATTTCCTAGCAAGGAAGTGTCGCATTTACATTCATTTGAAGTGTAGACGAGGAATACATGATACTTCGCAAATCATATTATATCTTACCATGAAACATAGAAATGAGATTCGATATCGCGTTTTAAGAAGCATTAGAAAGCTATTGCTTCGATACGTAGATATCTGCAAACGCTATTTCCTAGCGAGGAAGTGTCGCATTCACATTCATTTGAAGCGTAGACGAGGAATGCATAACACTTCGCAATGAATATTATATCTTACCATGAAACGTAGAAATGAGATGCAATATAGCGTTTTAAGAATCATAAGAACTCTATTGCTTCGATACGTAGACATCTGCAAACGCTATTTCCTTGCAAGGAAGTGTCGCATTTACATTCATTTGAAGTGTAGACGAGAAATACATGACACTTCGCAAATCATATTATATCTTACCATGAAACATAGAAATGAGATTCGATATCGCGTTTTAAGAAGCATTAGAAAGCTATTGCTACGACACGTAGACATCTGCAAACGCTATTTCCTAGCAAGGAAGTATCGCATTCACATTCATTTGAAGTGTAGACGAGGAATACATAACACTTCGCAAATCATGTTATATCTTACCATGAAACATAGAAATGAGATGCGATATCGCGTTTTAAGAATCATATGAACTCTATTGCTACGATACGTAGACATCTGCAAACGCTATTTCCTTGCAAGGAAGTGTCGCATTTACATTCATTTGAATCGTAGACGAGGAATGCATAACACTTCGCAATGAATATTATATCTTATCAGGAAACATAGATATGAGAAGCAATATCTCGTTTTAAGAATCATATGAACTCTATTGCTACGATACGTAGATATCTGCAGACGCTATTTCCTAGCAAGGAAGTGTCGCATTTACATTCATTTGAAGTGTAGACGAGGAATACGTGATACTTCGCAAATCATATTATATCTTACCATGAAACATAGAAATGAGATGCGATATCGCGTTTTAAGAAGCATTAGAACACTATTGCTACGATAGGTAGACATTTGCAAACGCTATTTCCTAGCAAAGAAGTGTCGCATTTACATTCATTTAAAGTGTAGGCGAGGAATACATAACACTTCGCAAATCATATTATATCTTACCATGAAACATAGGAATGAGATTCGTTATCTCGTTTTAAGAAGCATTTGAACTCTATTGCTTCGATACGTAGACATCTGCAAACGCTATTTCCTAGCAAGGAAGTGTCGCATTTACTTTCATTTGAAGTGTAGACGAGGAATACATAACACTTCGCAAATCATATTATATCTTACCATGAAACATAGAAATGAGATTCGATATCGCATTTTAAGAAGCATTAGAAAGCTATTGCTACGATACGTAGACATCTGCAAACGCTATTTCCTAGCGAGGAAGCATCGCATTCACATTCATTTGAAGTGTAGACGAGGAATACATAACACTTCGCAAATCATGTTATATCTTACCATGAAACATAGAAATGAGATGCGATATCGCGTTTTAGGAATCATATGAACTCTATTGCTACGATACGTAGACATCTGCAATCGCTATATCCGTGCAAGGAAGTGTCGCATTTACATTCATTTGAAGTGTAGACGAGGAATACATAACACTTCGCAAATCATATTATATCTTACCATGAAACATAGAAATGAGATTCGTTATAGCATTTTAAGAAGCATTAGAAAGCTATTGCTACGATACGTAGACATCTGCAAACGCAATTTCCTAGCGAGGAAGCATCGCATTCACATTCATTTGAAGTGTAGACGAGGAATACATAACACTTCGCAAATCATGTTATATCCTACCATGAAACATAGAAATGAGATGCGATATCGCGTTTTAGGAATCATATGAACTCTGTTGCTACGATACGTAGACATCTGCAATCGCTATATCCGTGCAAGGAAGTGTCGCATTTACATTCATTTGAAGTGTAGACGAGGAATACATAACACTTCGCAAATCATATTATATCTTACCATGAAACATAGAAATGAGATTCGTTATAGCATTTTAAGAAGCATTAGAAAGCTATTGCTACGATACGTAGACATCTGCAAACGCAATTTCCTAGCGAGGAAGCATCGCATTCACATTCATTTGAAGTGTAGACGAGGAATACATAACACTTCGCAAATCATGTTATATCCTACCATGAAACATAGAAATGAGATGCGATATCGCGTTTTAGGAATCATATGAACTCTGTTGCTACGATACGTAGACATCTGCAATCGCTATATCCGTGCAAGGAAGTGTCGCATTTACATTCATTTGAAGTGTAGACGAGGAATACATAACACTTCGCAAATCATATTATATCTTACCATGAAACATAGAAATGAGTTGCGATATCGCGTTTTAAGAAGCATTAGAACTCTCTTGCTACGATACCTAGACATCTGCAGACGCTATTTCCTAGCGAGGAAGTATCGCATTCACATTCAATTGAAGTGTAGACGAGGAATACATAACACTTCGCAAATCATGTTATATCTTACCATGAAACATAGAAATGAGATGCGATATCGCGTTTTAGGAATCATATGAACTCTATTGCTACGATACGTAGACATCTGCAATCGCTATATCCGTGCAAGGAAGTGTCGCATTTACATTCATTTGAAGTGTAGACGAGGAATACATAACACTTCGCAAATCATATTATATCTTACCATGAAACATAGAAATGAGTTGCGATATCTCGTTTTAAGAAGCATTAGAACTCTATTGCTACGATACGTAGACATCTGCAAACGCTATTTCCTAGCGAGGAAGTATCGCATTCACATTCATTTGAAGTGTAGACGAGGAATACATAACACTTCGCAAATCATATTATATCTTACCATTAAACATAGAAATGAGATGCGATATCGCGTTTTAAGAAGCATTAGAAATCTATTGCTACGATACGTAGACATCTGCAAACGCCATTTCCTAGCGAGGAAGTGTCGCATTCACATTCATTTGAAGTGTAGACGAGGAATACATGATACTTCGCTAATCATATTATATCTTACCATGAAACATGGGAATGAGATGCGATATCGCGTTCTAAGAATCATAAGAACTCTATTGCTACGATACGTAGACATCTGCAAACGCTATTTCCCTGCAAGGAAGTGTCGCATTTACATTCATTTGAAGTGTAGACGAGGAGTACATAACACTTCGCCAATCATATTATATCTTACCATGAAACATAGAAATGAGATGCGATATCGCGATTTAAGAATCATAAGAACTCTATTGCTACGATACGTAGACATCTGCATACGCTATTTCCTTGCAAGGAAGTGTCGCATTTACATTCATTTGAATCGTAGGCGAGGAATGCATAACACTTCGCAATGAATATTATATCTTATCAAGAAACATAGAAGTGAGATGCAATATCTCGTTTTAAGAAGCATTTGAACTCTATTGCTACGATACGTAGACATCTGCAAACGCTATTTCCTTGCAAGGAAGTGTCGCATTTACATTCATTTGAATCGTAGACGAGGAATGCATAACACTTCGCAATGAATGTTATATCTTATCATGAAACATAGATATGAGGTGCAATATCTCGTTTTAAGAAGCATTTGAACTCTATTGCTACGATACGTAGACATCTGCAATCGCTATTTCCTTGCAAGGAAGTGTCGCATTTACATTCATTTGAAGTGTTGACGAGGAATAGATAACACTTCGCAAATCATATTATATCTTACCATGAAACATAGAAATGAGATGCGATATTGCGTTTTAAGAAGCATTAGAACTCTATTGCTACGATACGTAGACATCTGCAAACACTATTTCCTTGCAAGGAAGTGTCGCATTTACATTCATTTGAATCGTAGACGAGGAATGCATGACACTTCGCAATGAATATTATATCTTATCATGAAACATAGATATGAGATGCAATATCTCGTTTTAAGAAGCATTTAAACTCTATTGCTTCGATACGTAGACATCTGCAAACGCTATTTCCTAGCAAGGAAGTGTCGCATTTACATTCATTTGAAGTGTAGACGAGGAATACATAACACTTCGCCAATCATATTATATCTTACCATTAAACATAGAAATGAGATGCGATATCGCGTTTTAAGAAGCATTAGAAATCAATTGCTACGATACGTAGACATCTGCAAACGCCATTTCCCAGCGAGGAAGTGTCGCATTCACATTCGTTTGAAGTGTAGACGAGGAATACATGATACTTCGCAAATCATATTATATCTTACCATGAAACATAGAAATGAGATGCGATATCGCGATTTAAGAATCATAAGAACTCTATTGCTACGATACGTAGACATCTGCATACGCTATTTCCTTGCAAGGAAGTGTCGCATTTACATTCATTTGAAGTGCAGACGAGGAATACATAACACTTCGCAAATCATATTATATCTTACCATGAAACATGGGAATGAGATGCGATATCGCGTTCCAAGAATCATAAGAACTCTATTGCTACGATACGTAGACATCTGCAAACGCTATTTCCCTGCAAGGGAGTGTCGCATTTACATTCATTTGAACCGTAGACGAGGAATGCATAACACATCGCAAAGAATATTATATCTTATCATGAAACATAGATAAGAGATGCAATATCTCTTTTTAAGAAGCATTTGAACTCTATTGCTTCGATACGTAGACATCTGCAAACGCTATTTCCTAGCAAGGAAGTGTCGCATTTAGATTCATTTGAAGTGTAGACGAGGAATACATAACACTTCGCAAATCATATTATATCTTACCATTAAACATAGAAATGAGATGCGATATCGCGTTTTAAGAAGCATTGGAAATCTATTGCTACGATACGTAGACATCTGCAAACGCCATTTCCTAGCGAGGAAGTGTCGCATTCACATTCATTTGAAGTGTAGACGAGGAATACATGATACTTCGCTAATCATATTATATCTTACCATGAAACATGGGAATGAGATGCGATATCGCGTTCTAAGAATCATAAGAACTCTATTGCTACGATACGTAGACATCTGCAAACGCTATTTCCCTGCAAGGAAGTGTCGCATTTACATTCATTTGAAGTGTAGACGAGGAGTACATAACACTTCGCCAATCATATTATATCTTACCATGAAACATAGAAATGAGATGCGATATCGCGATTTAAGAATCATAAGAACTCTATTGCTACGATACGTAGACATCTGCATACGCTATTTCCTTGCAAGGAAGTGTCGCATTTACATTCATTTGAATCGTAGGCGAGGAATGCATAACACTTCGCAATGAATATTATATCTTATCAAGAAACATAGAAGTGAGATGCAATATCTCGTTTTAAGAAGCATTTGAACTCTATTGCTACGATACGTAGACATCTGCAAACGCTATTTCCTTGCAAGGAAGTGTCGCATTTACATTCATTTAAATCGTAGACGAGGAATGCATAACACTTCGCAATGAATGTTATATCTTATCATGAAACATAGATATGAGATGCAATATCTCGTTTTAAGAAGCATTTGAACTCTATTGCTACGATACGTAGACATCTGCAATCGCTATTTCCTTGCAAGGAAGTGTCGCGTTTACATTCATTTGAAGTGTTGACGAGGAATAGATAACACTTCGCAAATCATATTATATCTTACCATGAAACATAGAAATGAGATGCGATATTGCGTTTTAAGAAGCATTAGAACTCTATTGCTACGATACGTAGACATCTGCAAACACTATTTCCTTGCAAGGAAGTGTCGCATTTACATTCATTTGAATCGTAGACGAGGAATGCATGACACTTCGCAATGAATATTATATCTTATCATGAAACATAGATATGAGATGCAATATCTCGTTTTAAGAAGCACTTGAACTCTATTGCTTCGATACGTAGACATCTGCAAACGCTATTTCCTAGCAAGGAAGTGTCGCATTTACATTCATTTGAAGTGTAGACGAGGAATACATAACACTTCGCAAATCATATTATATCTTACCATTAAACATAGAAATGAGATGCGATATCGCGTTTTAAGAAGCATTAGAAATCTATTGCTACGATACGTAGACATCTGCAAACGCCATTTCCTAGCGAGGAAGTGTCGCATTCACATTCATTTGAAGTGTAGACGAGGAATACATGATACTTCGCAAATCATATTATATCTTACCATGAAACATAGAAATGAGATGCGATATCGCGATTTAAGAATCATAAGAACTCTATTGCTACGATACGTAGACATCTGCATACGCTATTTCCTTGCAAGGAAGTGTCGCATTTACATTCATTTGAAGTGCAGACGAGGAATACATAACACTTCGCAAATCATATTATATCTTACCATGAAACATGGGAATGAGATGCGATATCGCGTTCTAAGAATCATAAGAACTCTATTGCTACGATACGTAGACATCTGCAAACGCTATTTCCCTGCAAGGAAGTGTCGCATTTACATTCATTTGAACCGTAGACGAGGAATGCATAACACTTCGCAAAGAATATTATATCTTATCATGAAACATGGGAATGAGATGCGATATCGCGTTCTAAGAATCATAAGAACTCTATTGCTACGATACGTAGACATCTGCAAACGCTATTTCCCTGCAAGGAAGTGTCGCATTTACATTCATTTGAACCGTAGACGAGGAATGCATAACACTTCGCAAAGAATATTATATCTTATCATGAAACATAGATAAGAGATGCAATATCTCTTTTTAAGAAGCATTTGAACTCTATTGCTTCGATACGTAGACATCTGCAAACGCTATTTCCTAGCAAGGAAGTGTCGCATTTACATTCATTTGAAGTGTAGACGAGGAATACATAACACTTCGCCAATCATATTATATCTTACCATGAAACATAGAAATGAGATGCGATATCGCGTTTTAAGAAGCATTAGAACACCATTGCTACGATATGTAGACATTTGCAAACGCTATTTCCTTGCAAGGAAGTGTCGCATTTACATTCATTTGAAGTGTAGACGAGGAATACATAACACTTCGCAAATCATATTATATCTTACCATGAAACATAGAAATGAGATGCGATATCGCGTTTTAAGAAGCATTAGAACTCTATTGCTACGATACGTAGATATCTGCAAACGCTATTTCCTAGCGAGGAAGTGTCGCATTCACATTCATTTGAAGCGTAGACGAGGAATGCATCACACTTCGCAATGCATATTATATCTTACCATGAAACGTAGAAATGAGATGCAATATAGCGTTTTAAGAATCATAAGAACTCTATTGCTTCGATACGTAGACATCTGCAAACGCTATTTCCTTGCAAGGAAGTGTCGCATTTACATTCATTTGAAGTGTAGACGAGAAATACATGACACTTCGCAAATCATATTATATCTTACCATGAAACATAGAAATGAGATTCGATATCGCGTTTTAAGAAGCAATAGAAAGCTATTGCTACGATACGTAGACATCTGCAAACGCTATTTCCTAGCGAGGAAGTATCGCATTCACATTCATTTGAAGTGTAGACGAGGAATACATAACACTTCGCAAATCATGTTATATCTTACCATGAAACATAGAAATGAGATGCGATATCGCGTTTTAGGAATCATATGAACTCTATTGCTTCGATACGTAGACATCTGCAAACGCTATTTCCTTGCAAGGTAGTGTCGCATTTACATTCATTTGAAGTGTAGACGTGGAATACATGACACTTCGCAAATCATATTACATCTTACCATGAAACATGGAAATGGGATGCGATATCGCGTTTTAAGAAGCATTAGAACTCTATTGCTACGATACCTAGACATCTGCAGACGCTATTTCCTAGCAAGGAAGTGTCGCATTTACATTCATTTGAATCGTAGACGAGGAATGCATAACACTTCGCAATGAATATTATATCTTATCATGAAACATATATATGAGATGCAATATCTCGTTTTAAGAAGCATTTGAACTCTATTGCTTCGATACGTAGACATCTGCAAACGCTATTTCCTAGCAAGGAAGTGTCGCATTTACATTCATTTGAAGTGTAGACGAGGAATACATAACACTTCGCAAATCATATTATATCTTACCATTAAACATAGAAATGAGATGCGATATCGCGTTTTAAGAAGCATTAGAAATCTATTGCTACGATACGTAGACATCTGCAAACGCCATTTCCTAGCGAGGAAGTGTCGCATTCACATTCATTTGAAGTGTAGACGAGGAATACATGATACTTCGCAAATCATATTATATCTTACCATGAATCATAGAAATGAGATGCGATATCGCGATTTAAGAATCATAAGAACTCTATTGCTACGATACGTAGACATCTGCATACGCTATTTCCTTGCAAGGAAGTGTCGCATTTACATTCATTTGAAGTGCAGACGAGGAATACATAACACTTCGCAAATCATATTATATCTTACCATGAAACATGGGAATGAGATGCGATATCGCGTTCTAAGAATCATAAGAACTCTATTGCTACGATACGTAGACATCTGCAAACGCTATTTCCCTGCAAGGAAGTGTCGCATTTACATTCATTTGAACCGTAGACGAGGAATGCATAACACTTCGCAAAGAATATTATATCTTATCATGAAACATAGATAAGAGATGCAATATCTCTTTTTAAGAAGCATTTGAACTCTATTGCTTCGATACGTAGACATCTGCAAACGCCATTTCCTAGCAAGGAAGTGTCGCATTTACATTCATTTGAAGTGTAGACGAGGAATACATAACACTTCGCCAATCATATTATATCTTACCATGAAACATAGAAATGAGATGCGATATCGCGATTTAAGAATTATAAGAACTCTATTGCTACGATACGTAGACATCTGCATACGCTATTTCCTTGCAAGGAAGTGTCGCATTTACATTCATTTGAAGTGCAGACGAGGAATACATAACACTTCGCAAATCATATTATATCTTACCATGAAACATGGGAATGAGATGCGATATCGCGTTCTAAGTATCATAAGAACTCTATTGCTACGATACGTAGATATCTGCAAACGCTATTTCCTTGCAAGGAAGTGTCGCATTTACATTCATTTGAATCGTAGGCGAGGAATGCATAACACTTCGCAATGAATATTATATCTTATCAAGAAACATAGAAATGAGATGCTATATCTCGTTTTAAGAAGCATTTGAACTATATTGCTACGATACGTAGACATCTGCAAACGCTATTTCCTTGCAAGGAAGTGTCGCATTGACATTCATTTGAATCGTAGACGAGGAATGCATAACACTTCGCAATGAATATTATATCTTACCATGAAGCATAGAAATGAGATGCGATATCGCGTTTTAAGTAGCATTAGAACTCTATTGCTACGATACGTAGACATCTGCAAACGCTATTTCCTAGCGAGGAAGTATCGCATTCACATTCATTTGAAGTGTAGACGAGGAATACATAACACTTCGCAAATCATGTTATATCTTACCATGAAACATAGAAATGAGATGCGATATCGCGTTTTAGGAATCATATGAACTCTATTGCTACGATACGTAGACATCTGCAAACGCTATTTCCTTGCAAGGGAGTGTCGCATTTACATTCATTTGAATCGTAGACGAGGAATGCATAACACTTCGCAATGAATATTATATCTTACCATGAAACATAGAAATGAGATGCGATATCGCGTTTTAAGTAGCATTAGAACTCAATTGCTACGATACCTAGACATCTGCAGACGCTATTTCCTAGCAAGGAAGTGTCGCATTTACATTCATTTGAAGTGTAGACGAGGAATACATAACACTTCGCAATGAATATTATATCTTATCATGAAACATAGATATGAGATGCAATATCTCGTTTTAAGAAGCATTTGAACTCTATTGCTACGATACGTAGACATCTGCAATCGCTATTTCCTTGCAAGGAAGTGTCCCATTTACATTCATTTGAAGTGTTCACGAGGAATAGATAACACTTCGCAAATCATATTATATCTTACCATGAAAAATAGAAATGAGATGCAATATCGCGTTTTAAGAAGCATTAGAACTCTATTGCTACGATACGTAGACATCTGCAAACGCTATTTCCTTGCAAGGAAGTGTCGCATTTACATTCATTTGAATCGTAGACGAGGAATACATGATACTTCGCAAATCATATTATATCTTACCATGAAACATAGAAATGAGATGCGATATCGCGATTTAAGAATCAGAAGAACTCTATTGCTACGATACGTAGACATCTGCATACGCTATTTCCTTGCAAGGAAGTGTCGCATTTACATTCATTTGAAGTGCAGACGAGGAATACATAACACTTCGCAAATCATATTTTATCTTACCATGAAACATGGGAATGAGATGCGATATCGCGTTCCAAGAATCATAAGAACTCTATTGCTACGATACGTAGGCATCTGCAAACGCTATTTCCCTGCAAGGAAGTGTCGCATTTACATTCATTTGAACCGTAGACGAGGAATGCATAACACTTCGCAAAGAATATTATATCTTATCATGAAACATAGATAAGAGATGCAATATCCCTTTTTAAGAAGCATTTGAACTCTATTGCTTCGATACGTAGACATCTGCAAACGCTATTTCCTAGCAAGGAAGTGTCGCATTTACATTCATTTGAAGTGTAGACGAGGAATACATAACACTTCGCCAATCATATTATATCTTACCATGAAACATAGAAATGAGATGCGATATCGCGTTTTAAGAAGCATTAGAACACCATTGCTACGATATGTAGACATTTGCAAACGCTATTTCCTTGCAAGGAAGTGTCGCATTTACATTCATTTGAAGTGTAGACGAGGAATACATAACACTTCACAAATCATATTTTATCTAACCATGAAACATAGAAATGAGATGCGATATCGCATTTTAAGAAGCATTAGAACTCTATTGCTACGATACGTAGATATCTGCAAACGCTATTTCCTTGCAAGGAAGTGTCGCATTTACATTCATTTGAATCGTAGGCGAGGAATGCATAACACTTCGCAATGAATATTATATCTTATCAAGAAACATAGAAGTGAGATGCAATATCTCGTTTTAAGAAGCTTTTGAACTCTATTGCTACGATACGTAGACATCTGCAAACGCTATTTCCTTGCAAGGAAGTGTCGCATTTACATTCATTTGAATCGTAGACGAGGAATGCATAACACTTCGCAATGAATATTATATCTTATCATGAAACATAAATATGAGATGCAATATCTCGTTTTAAGAAGCATTTGAACTCTATTGCTACGATACGTAGACATCTGCAATCGCTATTTCCTTGCAAGGAAGTGTCGCATTTACATTCATTTGAAGTGTTGACGAGGAATAGATAACACTTCGCAAATCATATTATATCTTACCATGAAACATAGAAATGAGATGCGATATTGCGTTTTAAGAAGCATTAGAACTCTATTGCTACGATACGTAGACATCTGCAAACACTATTTCCTTGCAAGGAAGTGTCGCATTTACATTCATTTGAATCGTAGACGAGGAATGCATGACACTTCGCAATGAATATTATATCTTATCATGAAACATAGATATGAGATGCAATATCTCGTTTTAAGAAGCACTTGAACTGTATTGCTTCGATACGTAGACATCTGCAAACGCTATTTCCTAGCAAGGAAGTGTCGCATTTACATTCATTTGAAGTGTAGACGAGGAATACATAACACTTCGCAAATCATATTATATCTTACCATGAAACATGGGAATGAGATGCGATATCGCGTTCCAAGAATCATAAGAACACTATTGCTACGATACGTAGACATCTGCAAACGCTATTTCCCTGCAAGGGAGTGTCGCATTTACATTCATTTGAACCGTAGACGAGGAATGCATAACACATCGCAAAGAATATTATATCTTATCATGAAACATAGATAAGAGATGCAATATCTCTTTTTAAGAAGCATTTGAACTCTATTGCTTCGATACGTAGACATCTGCAAACGCTATTTCCTAGCAAGGAAGTGTCGCATTTAGATTCATTTGAAGTGTAGACGAGGAATACATAACACTTCGCAAATCATATTATATCTTACCATTAAACATAGAAATGAGATGCGATATCGCGTTTTAAGAAGCATTAGAAATCTATTGCTACGATACGTAGACATCTGCAAACGCCATTTCCTAGCGAGGAAGTGTCGCATTCACATTCATTTGAAGTGTAGACGAGGAATACATGATACTTCGCAAATCATATTATATCTTACCATGAAACATGGGAATGAGATGCGATATCGCGTTCTAAGAATCATAAGAACTCTATTGCTACGATACGTAGACATCTGCAAACGCTATTTCCCTGCAAGGAAGTGTCGCATTTACATTCATTTGAAGTGTAGACGAGGAGTACATAACACTTCGCCAATCATATTATATCTTACCATGAAACATAGAAATGAGATGCGATATCGCGATTTAAGAATCATAAGAACTCTATTGCTACGATACGTAGACATCTGCATACGCTATTTCCTTGCAAGGAAGTGTCGCATTTACATTCATTTGAATCGTAGACGAGGAATGCATAACACTTCGCAATGAATATTA